>NW_016808219.1:38665-53010 GCF_001698545.2 Rhinopithecus bieti
CCGGGACCCACTTGAGCAGGCATTCTGGCCATTCTCAGATCTCAGCCTCCGTGTTGGGAGATCCACTGCTCTCTTCAAAGCTGTCAGACAGGGTCATTTGCATCTGAAGAGGTTTCTGCTGCTTTTTGTTTAGCTATGCCCTGTCCCCAGAGGTGGAGTCTACAGAGACAGGCAGGTCTCCTTGAGCTGCTGTGGGCTCCACCGAGTTCGAGCTTCCAGGAGGCTTTGTTTACCTATTTAAGCCTCAGCAATGGTGGGCACTCCTCCCCCAGCCTTGATGCTGCCTTGCAGTTAGATTGCAGACTGCTGTGCTAGCAATGAGGGAGGCTCCATGGGCATGGCACCCTCTGGGCCAGGTGTAGGATATAATCTCCTGTATACCGTTTGCTAAGACCCTTGGTAAAATGCAGTATTAGGGTGGGAGTTACCCGATTTTCCAGGTGTCGTGTGTCTCAGTTCCCCTGGCTAGAAAAAGGGATTCCCTTCCCCCTTGTGCTTCCCAGGTGAAGCGATGCCTCACCCTGCTTCATCTCTCATTGGTCAGGCTGCACCAGCTGACCAGCACTGATTGTCTGGCACTCCCCAGTCAGATGAACCCGGTACCTCAGTTGAAAATGCGGAAATCACCCGTCTTCTGTATCGCTCGCGCTAGGAGCTAGAGACTGGAGCTGTTCCTATTTGGCCATCTTGCTCCGGGTCCCAAGTTCTCTTACTGGAACTATACTTTTTCCTCCTGAATCAATTGTTTTTCATTCGTTTTGATCTTTCTTTGTTTTGTGTTATTGTTTTAGGTAACATGATTATTAGTTGTTCATATTTACTATGTGAAAGATTAGGTTGATTATTGTATATGGCTATCATAAGTTTCCTGTGCTATTACTGGCCTCTGTACCTGTGAGAGATGTTGGGGGCAAGCTGTGCTCAGGTGGGCAGATCCTATCTTTCTCAGCAGACTCAAATCAGGCAACCCACCTACATACTTCCTCCGCCCCACCCTGAATGAAAAGATAAGGAGGGTCTGTTGTGGGGTACACCTCTCACTCTGAGAACATTTGCTCCCCGAGTTGATGTTTTAATTTTTAAATAAAGTATTTCTTCAGCTTCACTTACAGTGTCAAAGGTGCATGTGCAGGTGAGAGTGAACCTTAGTTCATGTACTCAACTATGCAAGAAAGCTTACGTTTCTTTATTTTCTTTAAAGCAACTTAGTTTTACATCCAAGTCTCTATCCTACTGAATTCTCAAGTAATTCAACCTGTTATCCACTGCAAGATGTAAATATATCTATGCTTATAAATAATAAGATATTTAAATGTGTGTATACTATATAACACATTGTATATTAATAAAATAAATAATATTGTATGTGTATGTATATCTGGAGTTTAATATATAATCTAATATATACATACTCTCACACACACCCACACACACCAAGTCCTGGGAATCTTTATTTTTCAACATCTCCACGTGATTTTTACATGCATAAAAGGACAGTAGTTTACAATAGAAAAGGAATATTTTTATGCACCTTCAGTTGTTTTAGTCTAACTCCCCTTAAAATTTCCAGCATAATTCACCTTCACATGAAACTGGATAAGATGAAAATCTGAATTCAGTTTAAAAGAAAAGAGTCGGAAAGGCATTTATATATTTGATTATTAAATTGAAAACATCGAATTCTATCTGTTTGCCATGTTCATCTGACAATGTATAATGCTAAGATTACTTGTGAATTTATCTTAGCTACTGAAATACATACAGACAGGTAGATTATATGTTTGAGCATATATACAATGGAGGTATTCAAACTCAACTACGAATTCATAATTACAAACTCTCAGTCTTTAGTTTAAATATAGGAATGGAATTATGCCTAGAATTTTTTTATGGTTGGGATAAATCATATCAGAATGGAATTGTCAGTATCCTTTATAAGGATAAGGCTTTTTAGAGCATATATATCTAAAAATTAAGTGTTATATAATAAGATAAATGGTAACTTCATTTATTCAGTGAGAATTGTATGGATTACCCTGTGCAGCCTGTGTTGAGTGCTGGACCATCAGCAATGGAGAGACATGATCCTTGCTTTCATGGAACTTATGCTCTAGTGGAAGACAACATGTAAACAGCTGCAATACAGTTAAATATTTATTGTAATGAAGTTATATATGTAGTGTAAAATGGACAGGAAAATTTTAGTTCAAGAAAATCTTTATGAGGATGTAGAACTTGAACAGAAATGTGAAGGCTTCTTTTTCTCAGGACATTTGGGAAAGTGAATTCAAGGTAAGAAGAATAGTGATGTGGTTTGGCTGTGTCCCCACCCAAATCTCATCTTGAATTGTAGCTTCCACAATTCCCATGTGTTGTAGGAGGGACCCAGTGGGAGGTATTTGAGTCACTGGGGCATGTCTTTTCCATACTGTTCTCGTGATAGTGAATAAGTCTCATGAGATCAGATGGTTTTATAAGGAGGACTTTCCCTGCACATGTTCTCTCCTTGTCTGCTGCCATCCATTTAAGATGTGACTTGCTCTTTCTTGACTTCAACCATGGTTGTGAGGCCTCCCCAGCCATGTGGAACTGTGAGTCCTTTAAACCTCTTTCCTGTAAATATTACCCAGTCTTGGGTATGTCTTTATTAGCAGCGTAACAACGTGCAAATACAAATAGCAAGTGTACATGTAGAGAGGTGTGAGAGAGCAATATTAGGGTAGCCACCTAATTTTCTCCAACCAGGATGCTTTGAGAGTAAAAAGAGGTACTTTACATAATTAGCCTGAACATGAGGTATAGAAATAGGACTTTACTGGGAATGCCAGGACATATGGCAACCTAGAGAATATGTCACCTAAAAGAGAATATTCTGATACCTCTCAATATTCAGATGCATATATAAGCTGACAAGCACCTGTCTCCATAGAAGGACTACAGATATCCTTTGATAGAAATTAGCACCCATTCCATGTTATGGTTTACCTAGAGATTTTTATGTGGTACATTTTAGTTTTTGATTGTAGCCAAGGTATACATGCCAGTTCTTTAAACATGTATTTAAAGAATTTATCAGATCTACAAGTTTTATTATGAGAAAAAGAAATCTTTCTGTCTCTTCTTTCCCCACCCAACCTCCCCCAATTATGTCTTTCCACAGGCAACCACTTTCATCTCTTTAAGTTGATAATTTGCTACTTAACTTCAGGTAAATGATAAATAATATAATTATATTACTACTGTTTGGTTTTAGATCTAGCTATTATCTATGGACTTTACAACCTGAAATATGAAGATCTAGCTCTGTTTTCTTCTCCTTCTCCGACATCCATCCTATTGTTCAGTCTTCCCAATATAGTAATACGTTATTTTTCATGCGATCGGTATTCTACATGTATATTCATATGCCTATGTAAATACTATTTAACAACCGAACAATTTGCAGATGTTTAAATCTCTCAGGGTTGCTATTGAGAAGTCAAAGCCATTATGCCTCCCAATCTTTTATGTTCAAATGTTTTGTTTTGTTTTACTTCCATAAACGAAGAAGCCTGCAGAATCTTTTCATTTCCAGTAGCGTGAAATTCCATGATGAATATCTTAGTATGGGTCCATTTTATCCATTTTGCTAAGCTCTCAGTGCAGAAGACTTTAATTCTGCAAAGAGGTAAAATTTATTTCTTTGGGTGTAAACTTCTTCAATTATTTCTCCCCTTTATTTCTGGAATTTCTATTACTGAAATGTTGGATCTCTGGCCTGAGTTTTCAATTTTCCTGTCTTTTATATTTTGCATTTCTTTTAAATATATTTTCTTCTCCTTTTTTGTTTTTTATTATTATACTTTAAGTTCTAGTGTACATGTGCACAACCTGCAGGTTTGTTACATAGGTATACTTGTACCATGTTGGTTTGCTGCACCCATCTACTCCTCATTTACATTAGGTATTTCTCCTAATGCTATCCCTCACCCTGACAGGCCCCAGTGTGTGATGTCCCCCGCCCTGTGTCCAAGTGTTCTCATTGTTCAATTCCTAACTATGAATGTGAACATGCAGTGTTTGGTTTTCTGTCCTTGTGATAATTTTCTGAGGATGATGGTTTCCAGCTTCATCCATGTCCCTGCAAAGGACATTAACTCATCCTTTTTTATGGCTGCATAGTATTCCATGGTGTATATGTGCCACATTTTCTTAATCCACTCTATCATTGATGGACATTTGGGTTGGTGCCAAGTCTTTTGCTATTGTGAATAATGCCACAATAAACATACGTGTGCATGTGTCTTTATAGTAGCATGATTTATAATCCTTTAAGTATATACCCAGTAATGGGATCACTGGGCCAAATGGTGTTTCTAGTTCTAGATCCTTGAGGAATCGCCATATTGTCTTCCACAATGGTTGAACTAATTTACACTCCCACCAACAACGTAAAAGCATTCCTATTTCTCCACATTCTCTCCAGCATCTGTTGTTACTTGACTTTTTAATGATCACCATTCTAACTGGCGTGATATTGTATCTCATTGTGGTTTTGATTTGCATTTCTCTGATGACCAGGTATGATGAGCATTTTTTTCATGTGTCTGTTGGCTTCATAAATGTCTTCTTTTGAGAAATGTCTGTTCATATCCTTTGCCCACTTTTTGATGGGGTTGTTCGTTTTTTTCTTGTAAATTTGTTTAAGTTCTTTGTAGATTCTGGATATTAGGCCTTTGTCAGATGGGTAGATTGCAAAAATTTTCTCCCATTCTATAGATTGCCTGTTCACTCTAATGGTAGTTTCTTTTGCTCTGCAGAACCTCTTTAGTTTAATTAGATCACATTTGTTAATTTTGACGTTTGTTACCATTGCTTTTGGTGTTTTCATCATGAAGTCCTTGCCCGTGCCTATGTCCTGAATGGTATTACCTAGGTTTTCTTCTAGGGTTTTTATGGTTTTAGGTCTAACATTTAAGTCAATGTGTAAGGAAGGGATCCAGTTTCAGCTTTCTACATATAGCTAGGCAGTTTTCCCAGCACCATTTATTAAATAGGGAATCCTTCCCCCATTTCTTGTTTTTGTCAGGTTTGTCAATGATCAGATGGTTGTAGAAGTGCAGTGTTATTTTTGAGGCCTCTGTTGTGTTCCATTAGTCTATATATCTGTTTTGGTACCAGTACCGTGCTGTTTTGGTTACTGTAGCCTTGTAGTATAGTTTTGAAGTCAGGTAGCATGGTGCCTCCAGCTTTGGTCTTTTGGCTTAGGATTGTCATGGCAATGCAGGATCTTTTTTGGTTCTATATGAACTTTAAAGTAGTTTTTTCCAATTCTGTGAAGAAGTCATTGGTAGCTTGATGGGGATGGCATTTAATCTATAAATTACCTTGGGCAGTATGGGCATTTTCACAATATTGATTCTTCTTAACCATGAGCATGGAATGGTCTTCCATTTGTTTGTGTCCCCTTTTATTTTGTTGAGCAGTGGTTTGCAGTTCTCCTTGAAGAGGTCCTTCACATCCCTTGTAAGTTGGATTCCTAGGTATTTTATTTTCTTTGTAGCAATTGTGAATGGGAGTTCACTCATGATTTGGCTGTTTGTTTATTATTGGTGTATAGGAATGCATGTGATTTTTGCACTTGGATTTTGTATCCTGAAACTGCTGAAGTTGCTTATCAACTTAAGGAGATTTTGGGCTGAGATGATGGGGTTGTCTAAATATACAATCATGTCATCTGCAAACAGGGACAATTTGACTTCCTCTTTTCCTAATTGAATACCCTTTATTTCTTTCCCTTGCCTGATTGCCCTGACCAGAACTTCCAACACTATGTTGAATAGGAGTGGTGAGAGAGGGCATCCTTGTCTTGTGCCAGTTTTCAAAAGCAATGCTTCCAATTTTTGCCCATTCAGTACGATATTGGCTGTGGGTTTGTCATAAATAGCTTTTATTATTTTAGATGTGTTCTGTCAACACCTAGTTTATTGACAGTCTTTAGCATGAAGGACTGTTGAGTTTGTCGAAGGCATTTTCTGCTTCTATTGAGATAATCATGTAGTTTTGTCATTGGTTCTGGTTATGTGATGGATTACATATATTGATTTGCATATGTTGAACGAGCCTTGCATCCCAGGGATGAAGCCAACTTGATTGTGGAGGATAAGCTTTTGATGTGCTGCTGGATTTGGTTTGCCAGTATTTTATTGAGGATTTTTGCATCAATGTTCATCAAGGATATTGGTCTCAAATTCTCTTTTTTGTTGTTATTGTGTTTCTGCCAGGCTTTGGTATCAGGATGATGCTAGCCTCATAAAATGAGTTATGGAGGATTCCCTCTTTTTCTATTGATTGGAATAGTTTCAGAAGGAATGGTACCAGCTCCTCTTTGTACCTCTCATAGAATTCGGCTGTGAATCCATCTGGTCCTGAACATTTTTTGGTTGATATGCTATCAATTATTGCCTCAATTTCAGAACCTGTTATTGGTCTATTCAAAGATTCATCTTCTTCTTGGTTTAATCTTGGGAGGGTGTATGTGTCCAGCAATTTATCCATTTCTTCTTGATTTTCTAGTTTATTTAGATAGAAGTGTTTATATTATTCTCTGATGGTAGTTTGTATTTCTGTGGGATTGGTGGTGATATCTTCTTTAATTTTTTTTACTGTGTCTATTTGATTCTTCTCTCTTTTCTTCTTTATTAGTCTTACTAGTGGTCTATCAATTTTACTACAAAAGAAAGCAGAGCACTGAGGGAAGGTTAGAAAGGGGAAGGAAATTTATAAGGTGGGAGGCATGGCAGAATATTTTCATGTTAATAAAGAGAATATTTTCATGTTAATAAACATTATCCCAGAGAGTAGAGAAAAATTAATGATTAAGAAGCAAAATCTGATTAAGGAACAAAATCTGATTAAGGAGCAAAATCAGTGTGTAAGCAAGAGTAAACTGAATCAGGAGAATAAACGATTCATCTCTGATGCTGGGAGGAAGGCAGAGAACTTGGGCATGGATCCAGTAGGTTGAAGCAACAGCGAGAGCATGTGGAAGTTTGGTTTTTGATGGCTCTTTTCTCAGTGAAATAGGAAACAAGGTCATCAGACGATAATGAGAAGAGAGAGAAGATTTAAGTTTGAATAAGATATATGGACTGAGTGACTAATGGAATATAAATGCACTGATTCATGAATTTTAATTTTTATAAAACTCTCCCAATTCCAATATGACAGTGGCCATGACAACCAAAGAAGGGTTACTCTTTCGTATAAGAAATACAGAGGACAGAATATTTTTGACAAGCTCAACTAGCCTTTTTCCAGGGTTTTCTATGTGTTGCTAGCCAGATCAGAAAGAAGTCTAAGTAACATGCTGAAATGGAAGCTTGGCAGACTGGAAATTTTATATGATGTTTTTCAGTGCTAGAATTCAATCTATTATGTGAACCATTATGGAAAGTCCACTTCAGAAAGCCTAGCTGATTATATTAGGGTCAGTGAACACATCAGAGAATATTTATATTTTGTTTTCAGAAGGTGTATTATGGTCACTTTGCCATTCATTGATTGTGATTATTTAAATTGGCTTCAACTGACTTGTTTCTTAGATCATAGTCTCCTCCTTGGCGGAACAGATGGGAAAGATTATCAAACACTTGGAGGAGGGTTCAGTTAAAAACCAGTAGTCAAAATGCATATATAACTTACTATGTATTCGAATTAATGTTGCTGTTGGCTATTTCTATATCATAAAGGCCCTATTATATCTTTTCCGTTCACAGACTTTTTTTGAAACATGAACTCTTTATTATCTTGTTTTGATAAATTGTAAAATACCTTTCCTGTCCTCTTTTTTCTAAGTCCTTTTACTTTTTCTCTTTGGATGTCATGAAGACTTATTGTTCCTGATAAACGAATCAATAGTGATGAAAATATCAGCTTAATTGATGAGCATGTATAAACATTACACTGAAAAACATACTTGGTGTATCAACACACAGACCTACTCACACACTCATATATACATACATGTACACACTGATAACATCTACTTATACAGGTTCTCTCTTGTATAATGAAAGAATTATTTTCTATACACAGGCCATATGGTGTGTTTGTTGGTCCTGTAGCAGGACTCTGGGATCCACACTGATGAAAATAGGAAGTAGATTTTAGATGTTTTACAAATAATATACGGGGCAAGCAAAACCATATAGTGCTTTATAACCCTTAGCTATTTCTGACTACGAGGGAAAAGACATCTTATACAGTGTCCCCTCATGCTATAGATGAACAAAGTGGGAACCAAAGCTATGGAGGTACTGCTCTGGGATCATAGCAGCCAATAAGTAGCAGAGCTACCATTCCCAGATTCTCCTCCATCTGCCTCTTAATTATTGTGTTTTCATGAGACAGGGTCTCTACTTTCTTGCCCCAGAGTAGTCTGTCATCAATTTCTGACCAAAACATAATTATGGATACAAACAAATGCCAAAAAAATCCTGACTATTTTCATTAATTAAATTTTAAAGCTTATATAGTCCATATAAGTCTAGATAAATTGAATTAATTATAAAAAGGACCTGAAACCTTTTTTCCTCTCTCAGCACCTTCATGCCATTTTTTAAAAAGATATATTTATTCAGTCATTTGCCTTATAGTTTAACTCACGTCATTGTCCTTCCCCATCTTACTATCTTGACCATTATATTAATTGCATGTCTCATTATCCTTTTTTTCTTAGATTACAGATCCTGTCCCAACACCCCTTTCTTCTATAAGACTTTTTTGGCCTATTTAGCTTTACTGAGGCAATTACTATTAATCTTAATTTATTTGCTATCAGTTCCATTGCTATACCCCCTACTTGGACATGTTTACTGCACACCCCATTAGGAATAGGCACTTGATGTTAGAGAAAGGCATTTTATGAGAGGATTTTACAGTGTATGTCACTTTTTTTTGTCTATTCCAACCTAATTATATTAGGTATGACTCCTCATGCTAAGTTTTATGGAAACTTAATGTGTAAAATCTCAAACCTCAGACCCATAGTTGCATTAAATAGAAGGTTGCCAGAGAAATTTATTTAAATGTTGACCTCTCCAAGGTCTTAAGATTATATCTTGACAGCAATTTTTTGCTTGGCCAAACTTTAGTCAGGTTCCTGAACCTCCTCCTAGACCCATCTGTAAAAGGGTCATCTGTATAAGCATTTTCCATGTAAATCCATTTTTAGCAAAGAACCCAGCTAAGTCAATTTAGCAAGAACCCCATCCTTGATATCTGATCAGGTTCCTCATTTTCCACCATCCCCAAGTGACGTCTGATCCCCTTCCCATGACTTTAGTGAGAATCCTGTGGGTAGGTTTAGCCAGAATCCCATTTACCCCTGATATATCCTCTTAGTAATTTTCTATCCACTGATCCCCACCTTGCTCCTTGACTATAAAATCCTACTTGCTCATGCTGTGTTAGGAGGTGACCTAGCCTCTCTCCTCCACCACAAACTCCCATTGTTTTAGTCTCTATACCTATCATGATCAGTCATAATCAATCCTGAGTTTACCTTACCTTGCTTTAACAAGTATCATTAAATGATTTTTTTTCTTGAACAATTTTCAGGCTAATTTTTCTTGGTCCAGTTTTAGGCAGAATGAGAAACCTAAAGTTAAAATTAATGATCAATCAGGAAAGAAAATTCAGCATCTTCAAAATGATAAATTAGTTAGAAAAATGATCAATTTGCTATAAAAATAATAGGTTTATACAAATGACCAGGAATGATTTTTTCAGTGCCAAGTGTACTATATTTATATCTATATAGCTACTTGTATGTTTACAGTTGGTTCCTAGTCATTTCTTAGACAAATTAGAAAGAAACAGAAGTGAACACAGAGAAGGAAATGGGAAGAAGGGAGGAACACAGACTTATCATCTGGACTTGGCCACTTTTTATTCTGCTATTCTGTGATAGTAGGTGGTAAAGTGTTTTTTTTTTTTTACCCATTTCCTTTCTAAGCATGCCCTGTGCCTTGAATTTTACTTTGAATAATCTGTTGTTTCTGATGTTACCAGAGGTTTGGAGATAGGGCTTTTTGTATATCTTATTGCTTATAGCCATAATGATGAGTTTTCTTTTACTTCTTTCCAAAGAAAGCAAAGCCCAGAGGTGCAGTGAATGTGAAAGAACCATTATGATAGATATCAGTGATCACATGTGTTGCTCAGCTGGAATAATGGTTATTTACAGTTGAGGGGGTTTCCGGAGCCATTCTTTAACTCAGGATGATCAAATCCCATACTGTGAATTAAGTCAAGAAGGAGTAAAAAGGATAAATCAAGTAGAGTAAAAGTTGGAAAATAGGTTTGAACATTCATATGCCTAGTTTCAAAATCTTTTTCAGGAGATTAACACTATTCCCTACTGAAAAAAGAACATGTAAAAAGCTGAGTTTAGAAGTATCAGTCTGATTACATACCATGTTCCCAGCATGGTATTAGGTACTGTGAAAGTTTGTCAGCTTAAATAAAGTGAAATTAGATGGTGTTTGTTTTTAATCACAGAGGTGTTCTTCACCTTTAGAAAGGATTCCCTTGCATTTAAACAAGTTCACATTCTCTGGATAGAGCAGTGGGGTTGGGATTTCTCTTCAGCCTGAATTAATAATAGCTGAGGCATGATTTTGTTCTGGTCACTATGATAGAAAAATTAAAAATTAGAAAAAATACGCACTCAAGACTCTATATAGTAATGCACCAGTTAATTCACACTTCAAAGATGAGTAATGAGAAGTTTAAATGCTGACTTTATGGCCTGGTGAACTGCAGATTGAAGGGCCTTCATAAAACTTGATGTAGGAATGCTCCTCATCTATCGGGTTTTGCCCATTCTATGCTCCTTGCTTTTATTCTTCTCTACCACTGTCTTGATTTCCTGTCTACTTCTCTCTCGGACCCGTACCTGACTTTGTTTTTCAGGGCCTCTGCTGCTGTGCCCTATCTTCCTCTCTAACCTTCTCTGTCTTTTTCTGTCCACTCTTCCTTTTTTAATGCCCTTTCAACTTTTCTTTATTGTCTTCTTGTTACTTTATTAACTGGTCACAATATGAGATTGAAGTCCAAGTCTAAACACATATTGAAAACGTTTTGTACTGTCTGTTCTAAATATGGTGATTAGGTGACTTTGATCTGTTTTCATTCAGCAATTTTTTAAAATTTATTATTTCATGTTATTTTGAGACAGAGTCTTGCTGTCTCCCAGGCTGGAGTGGAGTGGCGCGATCACGGCAACCTTGCTTCCTGGGTTCAAGCGATTCTCCTGCTTGAGCCCGGAGTAGCTGGGACTACAGGCATGCGCCACCATGCCCAGCTAATTTGTGTATTTTTAGTGGAAACAGGGTTTCACCATGTTGGCCAGGCTGGTCTCGAATTCCTGACCTCAGGTGATCCGCCTGCCTCTGCCTGTCAAAGTGCTGGGACTACAGGCGTGAGCCACTGCACTCAGCCAGCAAATGTTTTTTGAGTGCCTACATTTTGCTAGGAGTTAGATATTGGAGTGAAAAGTTAAACAAGGCTTAGTGTCTTCTTTAGAAGCTAATAGTCTCATGGTGGAGACAAATAAAATGTGTATTATTGTTCCTAGTATGGTATTAGGTATTCTTAAAGTTTTTCCCCTTAAATAATAATAAAATAAAATGGTGTTTGCTTTTATCACAAAGGTATTATTCACTTTGCTTTCCCTTACATTTACACAAGTCCACATTCTCAGGATAGAACTATGGGGATCTCTTTTCAGCCTGTATGAATAATACCTGAGGAATAATTTTGGGTTAGACGTTGGGGTACAAAGTTAAACAAGGCCTAGTCTCTTCTTCAGAAGCTAATAGTCTCATGCTAGAGACAAAAAAAAAAAAAAAAAAAATGTATTACCATAAAATCTTAATATAGTTGTTAAAAGATAATTTTCAGAAAATTAAATTTAATAGAGCTTAATTGAGCAAAGAGTGATTCACAAATCAGCTCTGCACCTCCCACCTGCCCTAGCCTGCCACCAGAATAGGTTCAAAGCGACTCTGCTACATGGTTGGATGATATTTATGGATTAAACAAAAAAGCAAAATGAAGTAGAGAAAATGGAAGTAAGGTACAGAAACATCTGGATTGATTACAGCTTAGCATTTAGCTTATTTGAACACAGTTTGAACAGCTGGCTGTGTGCGATTGGCTGGAACTCTGTGGTTGGTACAAGAGTAAGTGACAGTCTGTTTACACATCCAGTTAGGTTACAGTTCACTAAGCATGGAGAAACCTTTATGCCAAACTTAAAATATGTAATGAGGCAGCTTTAGGCCAAACTTAATTTAACAAAATTAAGTGATTTTTTACTTCTCTGTCAACTTATTTAAGTGATCTCTAGTTTAAATCTTGCTATATTTAGTATGTGACTTGCTTTCACAAATTTAGTTAATATTTAATTTTAAAGAACAATTACTTTTTAATAAAGGGAGAGTCGATGGTACTTAAAATTTTATGAAGTAAGGAAATTAACAAAATTTGTATTTACCTTATATTCTGATTTTCTTATCCTAATAAAATCTTTTCAATAATTATACTGTTGAAGTACAGAAAAAGCCTTCTGGGTAAAGTACAATGCTGCCTTAAAATTGTGCTTTAGATTTTTATCATTATTAAAAAATAAAGTTTCACAGAGTATTGGGTATAGGACTGTTGCTTTGCACAATTCCAGAGTGTAGGATTCATACAGTAGTTTATGTGAATCCTCCCACCCCATCTTGTGGGAAAATTGGTTGGGTAATAATTTTAGACACCACACAGAAAGTTAGTGGGGATTGTAATATTTGGATTAACATTTACTTGAAAATTTTACAGTAAATTTTTTGACCAAAGACATAGTAATAGCTTCTAGTAAATTACCTATATTAATCATTTTTAGTTTGTAAGTCAAGTGGCTGGTATTCCTTCACATCTCCTTTGGAATTGTTTGAATGAATTAACTAACTCCTCTTCTATCATTTAATTTTCATGCATATCCAACTTTGTAGCCTGAAAAATCTTTCTGGAATTGGTATAGGAAAAAGTATCTAAGCCTACGGAACAAATATTTATAAACACAATAGAAAAGAGAGATTTTGCAATAGGAAAACAATTATAAAAGGCAGCTAATCCATTGACAAGACTAAGAGTTAATATTAATTTAATTAAAATCAAAACCGTTTCTGAGATTTAAATTTTAAATAGAAAATTATTGTGTCTTTTCACTACTTTAACTTATAAAAGCAAGACAGATTTTTTTTAACTTATTTTGGTTTGTGAAATAGCCTCAAAAGGGATTTGTCTTTCCAGAGTAGATGTGAAGGAANCTACTTTAACTTATAAAAGCAAGACAGATTTTTTTTAACTTATTTTGGTTTGTGAAATAGCCTCAAAAGGGATTTGTCTTTCCAGAGTAGATATTTTCATCTTGCTTATTAATTTGAATTTTAATGAAAATAGCATAATTTTCATCTGGTATTCAGTGAACTATGCTGTTACAGAATAAGACTGAAATAAGATCTTTTGGTTATATTTTAAATGAAAAGAATAGGAAAAGCATCCACTGGGTTTTCTGCTTTTAACAAAAACAACTAAATCTCTGGTAGAAAATGTCTCAGAGTTATAGTAATAGTAATGAGAGGGAGAAGTAATGAGTTTAGGAGCAAAAGTCACATCTATTGTGCTGTAAATGGTGAATTCAAACTACAGATCCTCATTAAAAAATAAGAAGCCCATGAATTTAACAAATGCTAGAATGTAGAACAGGTCAGTCATCAAATGGAACATATCTGTAAATACAATGCAAAATAAATAGATGCTAAAGAATGACTGCATGCGTGGACAGATGCAGGCAGTATTTACTATCTAACTTGGCTTAAAGTATTTTATCTTGTTGACCTGATTAATTTCTTCAACTTATTTAAAGATATTTTCTTGGGCTGCTTTCTTGCTAATGCAAATAGCTTTTTAGGGGGAAAATTAAAATAGTAAATATAGAGTGCACATAAAAGCAGCTAGTGTACTGAGAAAAAAGAACGTAATGAAGTTTTATTCCAGACACTTGAGCAAGCAAAAGTCTTATGATATACTAAGCTGATGGGAGGTTGGTATTATCAGTTTAGGACAAACTTAAAGGGCAGTCCAAAGAAACGCATCACCTGAGTGCCCATAAGTCTGAGTTCAGCAGACTCTAGGGACAGAGATGGTAAATCTTCTACTGCCTTAAAAGTGAAATGACAGTCTTTTGATTAGAACATGAAATTGGTCCTTAAAATGAACCTGAAAATCTTTTTTTTTTTTTTTTTTTTTTTTTT
>NW_016808219.1:57525-64544 GCF_001698545.2 Rhinopithecus bieti
GTACCTGTCTGATTCTTACTTTGGAAGCTTCCTCTCGGGGTGTACTCCACCCTGTGAGGTGTGGGGTGTCAGACTGCCCCTAGTGGGGGATGTCTCCCAGTTAGGCTACTCAGGGGTCAGGGACCCACTTGAGCAGGCTGTCTGTCCGTTCTCAGATCTCAACCTCCGTGTGGGGAGATCAACTGCTCTCTTCAAAGCTGTCAGACAGAGTCGTTTGCGTCTGCACAGGTTTTTGCTGCTTTTTTTTTTGTTGTTGTTTAGCTGTGCCCTGTCCCCAGAGGTGGAGTCTACAGAGACAGGCAGGTTTCCTTGAGCTGCTGTGAGCTCCACCCATTTCAAGCTTCCCAGTGGCTTTGTTTATCTACTTAAGCCTCAGCAATGGCGGCTGCCCCTCCCCCAGCCTCGCTGCTGCTTTAGGGTAGGCTGCTCTGTGTTCCTAAAGTTCTAATAAAAATCTGCCCTGTGGCAACCTCTGACTGCCGCTGACCAACGAGATTGTTGGAAAAATGCCGCTTGTATTGAAAGGCACATGTATTATTACAGAACAAATAATTAAGAGTGACTAGCATAGAAAGAGGAGGAAACTGAATAAAGGAAATAGAGAAGATTATAAATGAAAGAAGACTAAGGTCAGAAAGAAAAACTAAATAGAATCTAATGGTGAGAGTAAATCCTGTTGGTAAATAGGAAGAAGAACCTTTGAAAAAAAATTTACAATGCATACCTGGAAAAAGAATCAGAAGGATTGAATTTTTCAAATAAAAATTAGGAAAAGGCCAGGCACGGTGGCTCATGCCTATAATCCCAGCACTTTGGGAGGCCGAGGAAGGCGGATCACATGGTCAGGAGTTCGAGACCAGCCTGGCTAATATGGTGAAACTCCATCTCCACTAAAAATACAAAAATTAGCCGGGTGTGGTGGTGTGCACCTGTAATCCCAGCTACTTGGGAGGCTGAGGCAGGAGACTTGCTTCACCCTGGGAGGTGGAGGTTGCCATGAGCCAAGATTACACCCCTACACTCCAGCCTGGGTAACAGAGCGAGACTCCATCTCAAAAAACAAACAATACAAAAATTATCTCGGTGTGGTGGCATGCACCTGTAGCCCCAGCTACTCGGGAGGCTGAGGCAGAAGAATCGCTTGAACCCAGGAGGCAGAGATTGCAGTGAGCTGAGATCATGCCACTACAATCCAACCTGGGAGACAGAGTGAGATTCCATCTCAAAAAAAAAAAGGGGCTTGTTTTTTTTCCTTATTGTAATTTCTTGCTCTTCAAATTTTATTGTTGATTCTAAATCTATTACTGAAATTCTCTCAAACGAATTCTTCCTGATTTTGTTAGTGAACACTAAAAAAATTTCTAGCTTTTCTTTAAAAGTAAATAAACATAAAAGCCAAGAGAATATTTTATCTTTAGTAGTACATTTTCATTTGTAAGACTGGACAAATTCCATGTTGCCAGACCATTAAAGGAATTTTAAAAAGTCTTGTAGATCAAGAATTTTTCCAGCACTTCCAGTACTGTACTTGGTATCCTGAGAATAAGAACAGAAATAGATATGCTGGGTGAGAAAATGATCCCATTCAGCTTCATACAACTCCTTTGGCAATAGCACTATAATCGTGTCAGTTGTTTTCTATGATGCTGACATCATGTCATCATGTTGCCAGATCCTGATATTGATCAAGCCCTCTCTCTAATGCCACCTCTTCTGTGAATCCTTCCGTGGTAATGAGGGTAGAGATCTTGTTTGTTTTATTTACTGTTATATGCCCGATCTCAATGTCCACACTTTGCTTACTCAATATTAAAGTTATTTAATGATACATGTTAATTTTCCCATAGACTATACATTAGGTTCAGGGCCCACTAGGGTCTAGGTGCTCTCCTGTGGTGAGGTTTGCAGGAGTTGGTGGTGGGAATGTGGACTGTTGAAGATCTCTCACCCTTTCTCCACACTGTGGAGGCTCTCTGGGCTCCCTCTGGCCCGAGCTGCCTTCCTGGCATCCTCTCCTTCCATGTCTCCAGTGTTTCCTGTAACTTCTCTGTTGAACTCGAGCATTCTCTCTTAGATGCTTTATTCAAAATGTGATTAGCTACTTGCTAGTTTAGTTTTTCTTTGTGGAGGAAGTGAGTGCTGCATGTCTCTAGTCAGCCACCTTGAGGCTTCTCTTCCTGTGGCTTCATTTTTATCATCGTTATAGATTTTGAAAACTAAAGATACAGCTTCTGTACTCTTGCATATTAGTGGATTTCTTGACTTGCTCTGAACATTTCCATTTCAAATCTTGCAGAAAAAAATAGGTCTTAGATGAATGTTTGGATTGCATTTTTGGATCAAACCCCTAAAGATACCCAGTAATAGAAGTAATACAACCTCAAAACACTTTCCAAACACTAAGAACTAAGCTTATTTCCTGCCTTATGATATAGCTAATTCCAGGGTCACACATTCATGTATTTATAACTTACCTTAAAAACAATGTTCAAATTAATGTATGCCAGTGCTCTTTTATTTTTCTTTTGTTTTTTTCCATTGTATCCTTTGTTTTCTTTGGGACAATTTCAGTAGGAAAAAAATTCACAAAATATTTTTATCTATGGCAATCCCTGAAGAAACTCTTATATATATTTAAAGCTTTAGGGATGTCTAAAACCTGACAAGCAACATCCTCTTCAGGTACCAGATTTCTCATGAATTTTGGCCCTTTTGATATTAAATTATTATTTTTAAAAATAATTTTGTTTTGTAAATATAAAACATAACTTCTACCTTTCAAATATTATTTTAAAGTTCACTTTTTTGTGAACTTTTTGACATTAAGAATCATATCTTATTTACCTTTGTATCCTTACAATCTATTTCAGTACCTAGGTACAGAGTAGATCCTTCAAAATTACTAAACAGTTATTTTGATTTTTTTCTTGGTCACAGAAGGTACACGCAGGTAACTTTTGCCTAATTAGTAGATACCCTGCACTTCTCTAGCTCCTTTGGACAGAATCCAACATGTACCACAGTAGACGTTTGGGCACTTAAATAGATATTATAGCATATAATGGTCATAAACCCCTGAAAAGCCAATCCTGCTTTTTTTTTTTTTTTTTTTTTTTTTTTTTTTTTTTTTTTTTTTTTCCCACAGCAAAATCATGCTGTTTGAAATACCATGATCCTGGAGCTTAGAAGAGTCTAGATTTGCTACAGTGTCAACAAAGCGTGATAGGTGTTTGCTTGTGCTTGCACAGAGTCACGCACACAAATTCAACAAAACCAAATCAAAACTATGTGTGCAATCTTGGGGAGTGAAAAAGCCACTCACAGTCATAAATAATGTACACTTAAGAAGCTGACAGTCTAGGGCATGAAATAGACTTATGAACAAATACTATCATTGGTGGAAAAAGTCCAGATTTGTACAAGTTCAACTTTATACAAATGAGGTAAGAGAATCTGGAAACAGAAATATTAACTGAAACTTCAGGAGCCTTGAAAAACAATTATATTGAAATACAGGACTCAAACTAAACAGAAATTGGTTTTGTGTTAATATTAGCAACTCAGTAGATAGTAATCAAGGTGTAAGCTAAACTCTCCATTTTATTTTCTTCTTAAACTTCCTTTTACATAATGAGGAAGTGATGTCAGTGAACAGATTACTTATACCAATCATTTCTGTGGAAATAAAGGAGTTAGAATCTAGATCAGGTGTAATGAACTTCACAGACTTTGTAAGGTTCTATAGGCAACTGGGAATTTCACTGGACTTTGAGTATGGCAGATCAAAACGTTTTTGTATTTCCTACAATTGAGAAAATTTTCCATAACACAGAAAGTTAAATTATTATGTTCTTATTTCTGCTGGCTAGTCCTGAAATGATTTCCTGCTCATCTGTGCTTTAATACAGTATATGATTACACCAGCCTGACCAACATGGAGAAACCCTGTCTCTACTAAAAACACAAAATTAGCCGGGCATGGTGGTGCATGCCTGTAATCCCAGCTACGTGGGAGGCTGAGTCAGGAGAATCACTTGAACCCAGAAGGCAGAGGTTGTGGTGAGCCAAAACTGTGCTCTAGTCTGGGCAACAAGAGTGAAATTCCGTCTCAGGAAAAAAAAAAAAAAAAAAAAATTACATAGTCTGTGTAAAAAATGTTAAAATTTACACTTAAAAATATATATCACTTGATCAACAGATATACAACAGTTCTGCAATCAGGACAGTGGAAGATAAAAGAAGTTCAAGAAAAGCTCCCTGCCCTACTAGAGCTTACTGTTTACTCAGGCATTAAGGCCTGGCTATTTCAGCAGGAATGTATAAATTAAATAAATCTAGACAGGATCAGAAGAGCACCTAGGAGGCCACATGTGATACACACCTGTGAGGTTTAATTTTATGTGTCAACTTGGCTAAGCCATGATACCCAGAGAGCCAGTCAAACATTATTCTGGTGAAGGTGTTTTTTAGATGAGAATAATATATAAATAAGTAGACTTTGATTAAATCAGAGTACACTCCATAATGTGAGTGGGCCTCATTCAATCAGTTGAAGGCCTTAAGAAAAGCCTGACTTCCCTAGAAGAGGGAATTCTGCCAGTGGACTGCCTTTGGACTTAAACTGCAGCTCTCCCCTGCATCTCCAGTTGCCAGCCTACCCTGCAGGTTTTGGACTTGCCAGACTCTGTAATCATGGGAGTAAATTCCTGAAAATAAATTTATTTTCCTAATATACACAGACACATGTCCTATTTGTTTTCTTTCTCTGGAGAACACCGATTGACACAAAAATAACAACAGTTGAGTGCTTTATTAGTCCATTCTCACACTGCTGTGAAGAACTTCCCTGAGACTGGCTAATTTATAAAGCAAAAAGGTTTAATTTTTGACTCACAGTTCCAGATGGCTGAGGAGGCCTCAGGAAACTTACAATCATGGTGGAAGGCAAAGCAGGCACGTCTTACGTGGCAGCAGGTGAGAGAGAGTGAGAAGAGCAGGGAAAACTGCATTATAAAACCATCAGCTATTATGAGAAATTACCCCCTATCACAAGAACAGCATGGGGAAAACCTGCCCCCAGTATCCAATCACCTCCTTCCATCAACACGTGGGCATTGCAGGTCTCTCCTTCAACAGGTGGGGATTACAATTCAAGGTGAAATTTGGGTGGGGACACAAAGCCTAACTATATCAAGTGATGTGGCTTGAGCAGAAAAAAATCACCCAAAGGCTTGATGATTATTGTACATCTGTTATCTTACTTTCTTTTTCCATGTTTAATCTTCTTTCCTGGATGGTAAGCTCCTAGAGTTCAGTGGGCACTGTATCAAGTTCTGATATAAAGACTTGCAAAGGCAATATATTTTAATTCTTACATTTAAAGCAGTCAGAAATTAATATGCAAAAAGGTAAGCTGGCCATATAGATTCCTCACTTCATTGGTTATTAGGAGGACTTTTAGAGGCCACAGGCAGTTCTGTAGAAGCACAGTACATGAAAAGCCTAGATTTCACTCTTCAAGAGTTGCAAGACATTGTAGAAATTGCTTCATGTCTCCACGCCTGTGTTCCTGCTTGTAGATTAAGTAAGATAATAGAAGTTCATGTACCCATGAAAATAGGCCAAACTAATTGTGCTATTTTAAATCAGAATAGTGGTTATCCTTGTGATAATTAAAAGAATATGAGGGGAGTGTTCTAATGGCTGGTGAAAGTTCTCCTTCTGGATCTAGGTGCTGGCAATATGGATACATTAGTTTGTAAAATAAGTGGTACTTGTGTATTTTTAATGTGTGTTACATTTCAGTACAAAGTCTTTAAAAGTTCATATGTTCTGTCTTGTAAACACCTTCAGAAAATTGACAGGATACAAAAATTCTAATATGTCACAAGGATAACCCAAATTACTTGTTGCAGCATTTCCCTTCAACAGTTTCCATCAGAAAATTAGAATCCCATTAACAACAGACAGAAAGAGGTGGCAAAACAGAGGCAAAGAAAAGCAATTTTTTTGAAGTCCATTAACTGATTTTCAGTAGATCCACCTAAGTTTATGTGTTAGGTCTTTGGCACTATCTTTATTTTACTTGTTGATGTTTATCTCAAGAATGCAGTGAAACCAAATGCTTGTATTTGTGAAAGTACTTTTCAATATTTGTTAAAACATGATGGAAAAACTAGGTAATAATAGCTGTACAGGCTTTTTTATAGGTCATAAAAGGAATAAATAAAATACCTTATAAGTAGGTTTGAAGCTCCACAGCTCCTAGTCAGAAAATTGAATTATTTAGTGTTTCAGTAACATGATGGGGCCATCCGTTTATGAACAACAAACATCATCCCAGTTGCCTACTTTAAATACTAATGAGAAGAGGGTGGATACAATTTTCACACACAGACATTCTTGGAAATAAAATATACAACATTTTCTGCAGACCCCCCTTGACCTATTTAATAAAATAACAGAATCTCAAATTATGAAATGTTTTTCTTTACTACCTCAGTAGCTGAGGGGCATCCTTACTGAAGGTGTGTTGGTCTCTAGGGCTGGATATCTGTATATCTTAGCACTGTTAATCACTGCTACACTTCCCACTCCTTCTTCTCTTTCAGTTATTTTATATTCATGAGCATTCTTCTTTCTTTCCTCATGTAAATCTAAAAAGTACACCATTTAATTCCTCATTTCTTTGATTGAAAATGCTGGATACAGGAGGGGGCGGAGCAAGATGGCCGAATAGGAACAGTTCCAGTCTCCAACTCCCAGCGCGAGCGACACAGAAGACCAGTGATTTCTACATTTTTAACTGAGGTACTTGGGACATCTCACTAGGGAGTGCCGGACAATCGGTGCTGGTCAGCTGCTGCAGCCTGACCAGCGAGAGCTGAAGCAGGGCGAGGCATCGCCTCACCTGGGAAGCGCAAGGGGGAAGGGAATCCCTTTTCCTAGCCAGGGGAACTGAGACACACAACACCTGGAAAATCGGGTAACTCCCACCCCAATACCGCGCTTTAAGCAAC
>NW_016808219.1:69177-78928 GCF_001698545.2 Rhinopithecus bieti
TATGCATTGCTAAGTAGAGGAAAAGACTCAGGACCAGCTTCCTGTACATTGATAGAAACAGGTGTTCTCTTTTAGTTGTCAAGTCAGCTCCCTTCTGAGAATCTCAGATAAGTGGTCCAAATTACGTCTAAGAGAAAAATTCGCCAAAGCGTAATTACTTTTCATCAGGATGCCACAAATAATGAAAGGAAAAGAACACTTGAAGTATATTGTAGTCTGCTTAATCACCATCATTTTAAAAAGCTGATGTAGAATTCCTTACTTCAAGACAAATTGTATGACTTTGATGGTAAATTAGGCATATTTTCTAAACACTAAATTGTATTTCCTCTAATTCACATTTGGCTAAGAAAAGCTGACTAGTCTTTGTAGCAATGGAATATAAGAGATAAGGTTTGCAGCTGCCATTTTCAAACAGTGCATTTTTGTCTATTCTTCAATTGCTTCGTGTGTTTCAATTCATATTGAATAAAATCCCTTTCTTTCATGTTAAGATAAATTTCATCAGGGTTACTATCCATGCAGGATGTGGTAGATTCCTTACTTCACCTTGTCTTTCCATTTCCCATTTCCCCCACCCCTACCCAAGAGCTAAATTTGTGGAGGGCAAGAGATAATTAGCATGAGTAGAAATTGTAAAGCTTTGCTCAATGATAAACAATTGTCTAGCACAGTGCCTAATAAATTCTGGTTATCAGAATTTTAGCTAACATTTATCTGCTTTTAAGTGAAGTTTTAGAACTGAATAATTTTAGTTGAGGCACAGTGGAAAATCTGAGACTGATAAAAGTAGGTTTGACTACAAGGTCAACCACTGATTAGATATGGAGAAGTTGCTTAAGCTCTACAAAATTTGGTTTATTTATAAAATTAGGATAATAATACCTATCCTTTAAGAATCAAATAGCATAACAAAAACATTTTCCTAGGATTGTACTTGATTAATAGTAGTAATTATAAAGGACATTAATTTTTTTTTTTTTTTTTGAGACAGTCTCACTCTGTCGCCTAGGCTGGAGTGCAGTGGCATGATCTCTGCTCACTGCAACCTCCACCTCCTGGGTTCAAGTGATTCTCGTGCCTCGGCCTCTTGAGTAGCTGGGATTACAGGCATGTGCCACCACACCCAGCTAATTTTTGTATTTTTAGTACAGCCAGGGCTTTCACCATGTTGGCCAGGCTGGTCTTGAACTCCTGACCTCAGATGATCTGCATACCTCTGCCTCCCAAAGTGCTGGGATTACAGGCGTGAGCCACCACACCTGGCCAAGGACATCAATATTTTTGAGAGGGTGTATAGACTATTGGGGAAATGAGAGGAGAAAGTGCTCATGATACAAAAGCATCTTTAACCAGGACCAAAGCCTTCAAGTTGCCTTCTGTTTTCCTAATTGCTTTCTATTCCTTCCCATCAGCAGCTCTTCTATCTGTGATCCTCATCTTTTATCCTTTCCAGTAGATATTTATCCTTATCATTGAGAGCCTCCACCCCCATAGATACTAGCTTTTTGTATCCTGTATTTGATGAATGTTTCTTTTCTCCCTACAAGCAACTGGGTAGATGGAATAGAAATGCCTATTCATAACTTAAAATTTGCCATGATGATTAACTTACTATGGGGTAGAGCTATAGGTTTCCCGACACATTATACATATAAGGCAGGGATCAGGAAACTTTTTCTGTAAAGAGTTGGGCGGTATATATTTTAGGCTTTCTGGGCTAAATGATTTCTGTCTCAACTACTCAACTCTTTGCAGTGGGAAAGTAGCTGCAACAATATGTAAACAAGTGAATGTGGCTCTGTGCCAATAAAACCTTATTTACAAAAATAGGCGGAAGACTGAATTTGGCCCATGAGCTATAGTTTTCTGGTCTCTCTAAGACACAGAAATGAATCAAATGATGCTAGAGTTTAAAGGGGCATACTAGTCATGTGGTCCAGGTTTCCCCAAAGAATGTTCCCATAGAGAGCTGTCTTCACACAACCAAAAGCTAACTGGTCAAACATATTTTTGAAATGTTACATTATTTGCCTCTATCATATAGGCTTACCAACACATTATTATTATTCTAAAGTCCCTGATGTTTTTAGGGTGTAATATTCATAATAGGAGAGTAGCTAATGCCTTAATGTACTGCTTGCTAAGTGCTCAGAACCATTCTAAATGCTTTTACCTATATGATTTCATTTATTCTCACAATGCTGTGAGATATGCATTAATCCCATTTTATAGTTGATGAAGCTGAAGCACTGAGAGGTAAAGTACCTGCCCAAGGTAACATATTTAGTGGAGCCAGGATTCAAATGTAGGCAGCCTGGCTCCAGGGCCCGAGCTCTGAGCCACCTTCCCACCTCCATGTCACATCTCTAAATCTATGAGAATTACTGTAAAAGCTGGGAAACTGCTTACTGAATCAAGTTTTCTCAGTGTACACATTAGAAAAGAGAGGCCTCGAGAGATTCAAGTGACTTTGCAAAGGTCATAAGCATAATTAATAACTTAGATAAGTCTACAAATCAATTAAATCACTACCTTGTATTTGAAGAAATGCTTAAATGAATCCTTTATCAAGAAAGAAAATCCTCTGAAAATGAATAATCACCTCTAACTTCCCGTTTTAATTCAGATTTTTTAACCAGTTTCATTTCAATGAGATATATACAAAGTTTGTCTTTTAAAGGTAGAATTTTTTTCACTTTTAAAATTCTGATAGGCAAACTCCAACAAGGGGAAGATGACACAACTCTATCTGCAACTCTGATCTCTCTCCCAGGCTCTGAATCAATGATTTCTGAATCTTAATGTACATTAGAATCATTTGGGACTGCCTAGACAAAATGATTCTGGGTGCCACCCCACTGCCTCAGATATTCTGACTTAATTGAGGATTCAGCAGAGATATTTTGAAGGAGACCTCCAAGAGATTCTAGCATGTAGCCAGGGCTGTGAACCACTGCTCTAGAATCACATTTGTCATTACTGCTCAACTTATCCACCTGTGTTAACAGCTAACATTTAAAAATACTACATGGCATGAAATGGAACTTATGGTTATGGTCCATGGGTTATAATTAATAAAAATGTGAGTACACTCCAAGCATGAATGAAACCTTATTGCAGATGAATTTTACTGGTGGCTGTATTATTCAATACACTTTAAGTGAATGAGACCTTTGGATTGACAAACATAGCTGCAAAGCTAGAGTGACCAAGGACTCAGGATTCTGTTAGGTTGCTACGAATCTCTCTGGTTCAGATAGAGGCTGATCTCGACCTTTTATGTGGCTGTCATAACGCAAGAGACTTAAGGTTGAAGAAATAAGTGTTTTGGAGAATTAGGTTTTGCCACCATCCGCCACCTATTTACAAGTATATAATCATTTTGAACAGAAGACTTTAAAAAAGAAGTAATGTGTAGTAAAAGGATTTAGCGTAGAAATAGACCATCTATGAGAACAAACAGAATAGAAATTACCAGGGATTTGAGGTGGTCTAATTACTACTATTGAACACTAAATTTGTCTTTTTTTCTGGCAGTTCAAGAAAGGAAACATGTTGAGTTACACAGTTTTATATTCTGGCTAAAAACAGCTTTCACATTTATCTCCAGAGAAAATTGTTATTTTGAGCTGAATTCAACAAATAATTTAACACATACATCCTTGGGATAAAATAGTTGCAAATGTCTTCAACAGTTTTGTGAAAGTCAAAGAAGTGCTTTTCAATTGGTGATAGCTGAATGACCCCTCTAGAATACCTTGAGTTAGTAAAGTCCTTCCTTCCTCCTTTCCTTCCCTCCTTCCTTCCTCCCTTCCTTCCTTCCTTCTTTCCTTCCTCCCTTCCTTCATTCCTTCTCCTCCCTCCCTTCCTTCCCTCCTTCCTTCCTTCACTCCTTCCTTCCTTCCTTCCCCTTCCTTCCTTCCTCTTCCTTCCTCTTCCTTCCTCTTCTTTCCTTCCTCTTCCTTCTCCTTCCTTCTTTCCCCTTTCTTCCTTTCCCTTCCTTCTTTCCTTCCTTCCTTCATATTTGCTTTTAACTATATGCTGAATACAATGTTAAGTGCCATGGGCAGTGTAAGGAATAAGATAGCATCCTTGTTCTCTAGGAGGTCACAATACAGACAATGAAGTGCTTAAGAAAACTCATAATTCAGAGCAAGAGAGGCCAGAGCCTGAAATAAAGATGTGTCATTGTTTGCACATATCTTTGACAAAGGTATGTATAAGATGCCATGGGAACACAAAGAATCAAAGAGCAAGGTGAGCCTGTTGGAGATCAAGGAAGATCGAGTAAGTTTGGTCGAATAGATGAGCAGAGGAATGCAATGGAAGATGTGTTCCAAGAGGAAGGGTAGCAGAATAAGGGGCAGGGAAAGGAGAACACATGGCTCATTAGGAAAATTACAAATATCTGCCCTAAATTGAGGTTCATATGGGGACATGGGATTAGTGACACACGTAGGGGTCAGATTCCAAAGAGTGAGGCCAAAGGATTGAACTTCATATCAAAGCGATGGGTATTCAGCTCAGTATTTTAGGATAAGGGGTGGGTTTCACATGCTTTATGCTTTAAAGCGATCACTCTAGTGACAGTGTGTAAGGGAGATAGACTGGGAGGTCACTTTGGAGGCTGTTGATACAATTCACTTCTTAAATGTTGTGGATCTGAAGGAAAGAAAGAACATTCTACAAGTCCTTAGGAGATTGACTTTTATGGTGGGCTAATAACTCTGGGGGAAGGGATAGGGAGAAGGCAAGGCATGTTTCCTGGCTTACATGACAGGGTGGCTGTGGCATAATTCCCAGAGACTGGGAACCATAGAGAATCATGCACAAACGTAGGGAGCAAAGAATAGGAGAGAAGGAAGATGAGTTGATTTGACTCTAATGGGATAGGCAGGAGAGAATTCCAATAGAGGGTTGAAGTCTGAGCTGGAGATAATGGATTTGGAGTTTACCAGCATATAGATGACAGTAAAAGCGATGTATGTCAGTGAGATATCTAGGAGTTTATAAATTGAAGTTAGACCAGAGTTTGGAACTCCAAGAAACACTCACACTTAAAAGGCATGTGAGGGACACAGTTTATGAAGGGGATGGAAGCATGGGAAAAATAAATTAGGAGTGTGTAGGGTAATAGGGTGATCAACAGGATACATGCAATCACCTAGTGATGGAATTTTCAATAGACAATGAAAGAAAGTGTATGTGAGCAAGTGCGGCGGCTCACACCTGTAATCCCAGCACTTTGGGAGGCCGATGTGGGCAGAACACGAGGTTAGGAATTCTAGACCAGCCTGGCCAAAATGTTGAAACCCCATCTCTACAAAAAATACAACAACAAAAAAATTTTTTTTTAAAGTAGCCAAGCGTGGTGGCATGCACCTATAATCTCAGCTACTCCAGAGACTGAGGCAGGAGAATTGTTTACATCGAAGAGGTGGAGGTTGCAGTGAGCCAAGATCGTGCCACTGCACTGCACCCTGAGTGACAGAGCAAGACTCCATCTCAAAAAAAGAAAAAAAGACAGTGTACATTACATTGTCAGTGAAGCAACAATTGTGCCAGGTGGGACTCAGTAGATGCTGGGTCTCTGGCTGCTGGAGCGAATTATCTAAATAAGAGTCTATGGATAGTTTATATTGTTTAAGGGACAAATGAATTAGATAACAGAAAATTTGAGATCCTGACTCTTCTTGTTAGATGAGAATTCCAAGCTTAGATAAGGTTTCACACAATTAAGCACAGTTGTGAATGCAGAATAAATGCCCTTAAAAGTTTTGCCAGGGCCCGGCACAGTGGCTTATGCCTACTATAATCCCAGCACTTTGAGAGGCCGAGGTGGGTGGATCGCTTGAGGTCATGAGTTCGAGACCAACCTGGGCAACACGGTGAAACCCTGTCTCTGCAAAATATACAAAAATTAGTGGGTGTGGTGGTGCATGCTTGTAGTCCCAGCTACTTGGGAGGCTGAGGCAGGAGAAGTGCTTGAGCCTGGCAGGCAGAGGTTGCAGTGAGCTGAGATCATGCCACTGCATTCCAGCCTGGGTGATAGAACCAGACCTTGTCTCAAAAAAAAAAAAAGTTTGCCAGGATGATGACTTATCCCTGTAATCCCAGTGACCTGGGAGGCTGAAGCAGAGGGGTTACTTGAGGTGGGGAGTTCAAGATTAGCATGGGCAACATAGCAAGACCTCATTCCCAAAAAGTAGAAAAGAAATTACCTGAGCATTGTGGCACATGCCTGTAGTCCTACTCAGGAGGCTGAGGTAGGAGGATCACTTCAGCCCAGGAATTCAAGGCTACAGTGAGCCATGGTTATGCCACTGTACTCCAGCCTGAGCAATAAAGGGAAACCCTCTCTCATGACAACAACACCACCACTTTTGAAAATATTGAAACATTTGCATAACATAAGATGGAAATGTCAATGTCCTGGGCTATGAAATGTGGAAGAGCCAATTTTAGTTGATAAAAATTTAAGATCAATTTTTACCAATTAAGCACTTCACTCAATAGAAGCTAGGTATGCTCAGTAGAAGAGATGATCTTAAATAAAACTGTATTCTGAAGGTCTTGCCAAGATGAATTAACTGCAAACAGGAACATGATAACCAAATGCACTCTTGATGATTAGAGTTGTTTGAGATATACCAACTTAAATATGACAGTTTCATTTTGGGTGGGATTGGTACTTAATTCTCCTTGTTAATTGTATTAGGCTACATATCTAATTGCTAATTTACAATCTTTCCTAGTTAGTAATAAAGTAAATAGATCATGTATTATTGGCAATATCTGTTTTCCCATATCTATGGATCTTCAGGATCTTTGGGTAGCTTAAGGAGGCAGAGGACTTTCTGATTTTCACATTCTTGGGAGGTAGTAACTATTATGATTTCTCTCTGATGTCATGAAGTATACTCTTTATAATCTGACTTCAGGATGAATGAAAGAAGCAAAACTTCCCAGGGATTTGGGAAGCATCAGTATTATAATATTTTACATTATGCATTTCTCCTCTGTTCCTACCATCCTAATTACTCACATCTCATAGGGAACAGGAAGTGTTTCTTGTTTGTCTTTTTAGAACCTTATCTAATTTTTGACATCCCTGACTGCAGCACTGCTAATTGTGTCAGTTTTCAACCATTTAAAATATTTGATGCCCCATAAATTTTAAGTCTTATGTGTATTTTCCTAAATTTTCAGCATCCACATATAAAAAAATCTTATGCTGCTTTTCAAAATATAACACAAAAGGAAATTTTAGGCTTCTATCAAGAGGTCAATGAGCACTGTAAATAGGAGAAAAGGGGAATGATTTAGAACCAAAGAAGGTCATTCTGTAAACACAGCCATTTGGTTTCCTGCAGCTTGCTCACTGGGAATTCAAAAAAAAAGGCAAAAGAGATTTTAAAATTATCTGTAGTTAGTAGAATTTTTTACAATAATGAGCCTGGTTAATATTAGCATCAGCAATAGAGATACAATGCTTGTCTTTCTGTTAGCTTTAGCAGGAGGATCTTACTTAGTCAACATCCCAGTGTAGCTGAACACTATGAATTGTACTGCACTATTGCAATGTATAATAATATGATAATAGTATTTAGATTAAATTATTAGAGTATTTGTTGATACTCAAACTGTGGTCCAAGGGCCAGCAGCTTGGGTGTTACATGGGAGCTCATGAACATGCAGACTCTCAGGCTCCAGCTCACATATCCTATGTCAGTATCATCTTAGCATGATCTCCAGATGACTCATCTCCTTGTTAATATTGGAGATGCACTGGTCTAGATGAATAATAATCATACAACTATCCCAAACTATTTTTTTCTTCAGAAAATTATAATGTTGTTGCTCAAAGTACTTAATAGAATTTCTTTTTATCCCAGGAATTCCTTGTATTTCAACAAATTAAATAGTTGACAGTGAAGAAGACATTAACATTAAAAAAGGAAGAAAATCATGATCTTTTCATTTTCCAACTGTCTTGTTTTCTAAATTCATTTTTGTTTTGGAGCTGAAACAGAGACCCACAAGTCTAAAGAATAGCTTAAAAACATCTATTTAGTAACTTGATTACATAAATAAATCTGTTTCATTGTGTATCACTTTGTCTACAGTGGATGTTTCTATATGAGTTAAATTTAAGCCATAAATTGTAACATGAATTAAATGTAACTCATAAGTTAAATTTAACCCTTAAATTTGATGGGCTACATGTCCAGTGTATAAAGTTTTTACTTCAATCAAACCCCATTTTACTAACATTTCCATAATAAAAATAAAGATTTGAGGGAAAACAAAAGGAATTGAATAGCATGAGATTATCAAGTTTGGGGCCATATACAGGCCATTAACATGATGCCTAATAAATAAAATGTTGATAAACTCTGAATCTTGTAAAAATATATAGTAAAGAACCTTGTAGATATTAGTTTTATTGAGAGTAGACCTGATTTAGAAAATTTAGATTATAATATTGCTTTAGTAACCTTGGGATCATGTTTAAATCTTCTCTTTTCCTCAACTATTTCATCCAATTAATGTGCAAGTTCTGTTGGTTCTACTGCTAAAGTACATCTTGAACTTACCCACTTCTCTCTATCTGTACCACTAACTGTATTCTGAGCCATCACCATCCCAAAGGTCTTCCCTCTTCCTCTCTAGTCTCTGCTACACCCGCTGCCCAAACAAAGTTGCATATCACAGCCAGAGTCACCATTTAAAAGCTCTAAGTCCATGTCACTCTTCTACTTAAAACCCTTCATTTTATTAGTATATAAATTCCCTAGCATATCAATAAGGCATTGCCTGGTCATTTTATATTTATCTCATTCCATATTCTTCCTTGTTCACCACACTCCATGTCCCTAGGTTTCTCACAGTTCCTAAAGTATACCTGACTCTCGCTTTAAGGACTTTGGGTATCTGCCTCTTCTGATGTCAGATCTGTTTTAATGTCACCTTTTCAGAGAGAACCTTCCTGTCTTATCTAAACTCTCGTTCCCCTGTAATTCTCTATTTTAATTCCATGTTTATGTTCTTAAAAGCACATTACAAATTAATTCCATCTAATGTATACATTTGGCAAATGTATTTGTTTGTTGCCTGTCTTCCTCAAAGAATGCAGGCTCAAACAAAGGGATACTTTGTCTTGCTTACTGTTGCTCACTATTGGTTGTTGAATTACTGGCAAAAAGTAAGTGTCATTTCACATTTGTTGAATCAACAGAATGACTTTAAAACAAATAGAAAAAATGTCACATATTTAATTTTTTATTCCTTGGCCTTTTTTTTTTTATATTATTATACTTCAAGTTCTAGGTTACATGTGCATAACGTGCAGGTTTGTTACATATGTATATTTGTGCCATGTTGGTGTGCTACACCCATCAACTCGTCCTTTACATCAGATATAACTCCCAGTGCAACCCCTCCACCCACCCCCCTCCCCATAATAGGCCCTGGTGTGTGATGTTCCCCTTCCCGAGTCCAAGTGATCTCATTGTTCAGTTCCCACCTATAAGTGAGAACATGCGGTGTTTGGTTTTCTGTTCTTGCAATAGTTTGCTGAGAATGATGGTGTCCAGCTGCATCAATGTCCCTACAAAGGACACAAACTCATCCTTTTTTATGGCTGCATAGTATTCCATGGTGTATATGTGCCACATTTTCTTAATCCAGTCTGTCACTGATGGACATTTGGGTTGATTCCAAGTCTTTGCTATTGTGAATAGTGCCG
>NW_016808219.1:81015-105353 GCF_001698545.2 Rhinopithecus bieti
ACTGGGTACGTAATTCCTCCTTTAGCTCTGAGAAGTTTGATGGACTGAAGCCTTCTTCTCTCATCTCGTCAAAGTCATTCTTCATCCAGCTTTGATCCGTTGCTGGCGATGAGCTGCGTTCCTTTGCAGGGGGAGATGCGCTCTTATTTTTTGAATTTCCAGCTTTTCTGCCCTGCTTTTTCCCCATCTTTGTGGTTTTATCTGCCTCTGGTCTTTGATGATGGTGATGTACTGATGGGGTTTTGGTGTGGGTGTCCTTCCTGTTTGATAGTTTTCCTTCTAACAGTCAGGACCCTCATCTGTAGGTCTGTTGGAGATTGCTTGAGGTCCACTCTAGACCCTGTTTGCCTGGGTATCAGCAGCAGAAGCTGCAGAAGATATAATATTGCTGAACAGTGAGTGTACCTGTCTGATTCTTACTTTGAAAGCTTCCTCTCAGGGGTGTACTCCACTGTGTGAGGTGTGTGGTGTCGGTCTGCCCCTCGTGGGGGATGTCTCCCAGTTAGACTACTCAGGGGTCAGAGACCCACTTCCGCAGGCAGTCTCAGATCTCAACCTCCGTGTTGGGAGATCCACTGCTCTCTTCAAAGCTGTCAGAGTCGTTTGCGTCTGCAGAGGTTTCTGCTGCTTTGTTGTTGTTGTTGTTGTTGTTGTTGATTAGCTGTGCCCTGTCCCCAGAGGTGGAGTCTACAGAGACAGGGAGGGCTCCTTGAGCTGCTGTGAGCTCCACCCAGTTGGAGCTTCCCAGCGGCTTTGTTTACCTACTTAATCCTCAGCAATGGCGGGTGCCCCTCCCCCAGCCTCACTGCTGCCTTGCAGTTAGATCGCAGACTGCTGTGCTACCAATGAGGGAGGCTCTGTGGGAGGCTCTGTGGGCGGGCATGGGACCCTCCCAGCCAGGGGTGGGATATAATCTCCTGGTGTCCCCGTTTGCTAAGACCCTTGGTAGAGCGCAGTATTGGGGTGGGAGTTACCCGATTTTCCAGGTGTTGTGTGTCTCAGTTCCCCTGGCTAGGAAAAGAGATTCCCTTCCCCTTGTGCTTCCCAGGTGAGGTGATGCCTCCCCCTGCTTCAGCTCTCGCTGGTCGGGCTGCAGCAGCTGACCAGCACTTATTGTCTGGCACTCCCTAGTGCGATGAAGCCAGTACCTCAGTTGAAAATGCAGAATTCACCTTTCTTCTGTGTCGCTCGCGCTGGGAGCTGGAGACTGGAGCTCTTCCTTTCCTTGGTCTTTTGTGCTTTCTAATTCAATATACAAGGGATTGATTTTAAACAAGTCCTTTCAAAATCACTAAGTAGAAAAGAATTAAATATGGCATTTTAACATTTCAAAGAATGCTCAGCATTGGAAACAACGTTAACAAACCAATAGTCTATTTTCAAGGCACATTTTGTTTAAATCTGTATCAAGGTAACCAAGTCGTAGCCTGATTATTTGCCTCAATCTTTGTGCTGCCTCATAATTGACTTTAAGGAAACAAAGGGTGCTACTTGCCTTATTTGCAATTATAATCTGTTGATATGACAACTAAATCAAGTTTCAGGGCTATATTTGCTCAAAAACAAGAAGGCCAAACTCTCTTGGACTCAGTCTTATGAAGTTGTGAGTTTGAGAAACTGCTCTTACATTAAGTGATTCTCCATTAAGGTTCATTCTCTGAGAGTCACGTAAGAGGACCCAGGACTATACCACGTTTCTTAAAACTAGATACCCCAGAACTCCAGTACCAAATCATTAGATCAAGAAGGGGCCCACATATTTCAGTCATTTTAGTCGGGGTCTAGTGATCTTTTCCCCCATGTGGGAGGTGCTCAGGTGATAGACGGAAGGACATCAGTGAAGGAAGGAAAACGGATAGTATTGTGTAAAGAGAGCATTTGGGAACTACCATCAAATGCTAATTGTATTTGCAAGAATTCCAAACATCAGGATGAATGGGGGAAAAGATCTATTATGTGCTTTAAGGACCTCTGGTGTATGGATATTTGAAAAGAATCTGGATGATTGAATGAATCTATTTTAAGATGTTTAGACTTTTGGAAAACAAACTGAAGTAGGATGCACATGAAGGGCACTTTAGCTGTCTGATTAAGCAGAAGCCATTGATGTGTTTGTTTCTAACAGGCCTAGTCTCTGTCTGTGCATCCCATATAAGATTCAGTACAAATCACTTTATAACTTTACTTTTCTATCTTTCAATATAGTGTTTGTTTTCAGAGTTTATCTTTAGTTATCTGTCTCTTAGGTTTAGAACATCCTGTTTTAAAATATCAGAAATTATTTCATACTCATTTCTTAAATATGGACTCTGACTTCCACCATATCTGGATGTATATTTTAAGGGCTTATTTACATCAGAAATGTTATGTGTGAAATATATGTGTTAAGCTACCAGTTTTGGGCCTGTGTATCTTTGACTTGTTCTGAGTTTCCCTATCACCTTAAAAATATTTGAAGGCCAGGGCTGAAGGAGATGTTAGAATACCACCTCTTTTAGCAACACCATGTGACTCTATAGACTGACTGGTTTGGGGATATGCTGACTCTGATTTCTTATATTGCAGGCTCAAATGTCCTAATTTACCCTTTGTGTATCTCTATGAACTATTCTGGAGACTTTATGTAACCTTGTGTGAAAAATCAGTCTGCCATTTTGTTGTGGCATTTACTGACTAGCTAAATTCTAACTAGTGCCCACTCATAGAGTGCAATATTCCAGAAAATGCTGAGTGCTATTTGGATTTTAGCTTGCTTGTCAAGAATATTCTCTTTAATATTTTACCAGTCCTCTTTAAAATTTTGCCAGTAAAAAAAAAAATACTCATTACTATCTTATAATAATTCCTATATCTTGGTTATATAATGGAAGTGTCCGCTTCCCTCTTTTCCAGCTTAGGAGCTTTAGTGTGGTCAGTTCAACCCCAAAGTATACATATGGGAGCCCAGCACTATCATCTCACTAGGCATCCAGCAGGTCGCTGGGTAAGGGATCTTTAAAAGATCTGGAAGGAGGGATGGGACATCTAGATAGAGGCAGGTCTCACTCAGCAGCCAGAGGGAAGGGGCAATCACCAAGTGGGTGTGAAGTTTCCCCCTGAATACTCAGCTCTCCACGTCCTGGTGAAACACGGCTCTTGGGCACCCTGTGAGTATCCTTGCTCAAGGTCTTTCTGTCAGTCCACTGGGTCCAGTGGAGTATCTAAGAATTATCTGGGGCCAGGGATAAGATGAAGGCCCTGGATTTCATGTCCGTCTTTCCATCACCATTAGGTCTTTTGCAATTTCTAACTTTTCTTTTATCATTTTTTCCCATAATAATCCTCGATAAGGATTTCCACAAGGAAATTCCTAATAACCCTTTAGACAAGAACACAAGCAGGAAAAAAACAGTTTATCCTCTTCTGTAGGGGAAGCAGGGCTCAGGCTTTAGACAGATAGTGCCAGATCTTCTGAAATAATTGTCATTGATTATGGGTCATGACCACATTAGAGGATTAGTAATTGGCTTCTCCTGTTAACATCAACAATGACAGCAACCACCAAAAGGAAAAAAGCAATAAACAAACAAAAAAAAAAACTAGCTTTCATACAAAAAATAGGGCATTTTCTATTTTGCAGCATTCAAATGAATATAGGAAACAATGAAAAATTAACTGAATAATCTTTACAATGCAATGCAAAGTAAATTACAAAAATAAGTAAATCACTGTAGCTAGACATAAAATCCACTTGCATTTACTGTGCATCCACTGGTTTCAGTCCAATTCAGATGTATTATTTAATTGTATTTATTCCTTACAAGATTTTTATTTGTTATTTTTAGACCCATTCTAAAGATGAGCACACCAACAGGTTAGAGCTGATAAATAACTTGGCCCAACATCAGACAATTATTACTAAATATGTTAACAAAATCTTTTATTTTTATTTATTTATTTATTTAATTTGAGACAATCTTGCTTTGTCACCCAGGCTGGAGTGCAGTGGTGTGATCTCGGCTCACTGCAACCTCCACCTTCCGGGTTCAAGCTATTCTCCTGCCTCAGCCTTCCGAGTAGCTGGGATTACAGGTGCCCACCACCACGCCCAGCTAATTTTTGTATTTTTAGTTGAATCGGCCAGGCTGGTCTCAAACTCCTAACCTCAGGTGATCCACCTGCCTTGGCCTCCCAAAGTGCTGGGATTACAGGCGTGAGCCACTGCATCCGGCTGGATAAACATATTTTATTTTATTTTTTTCTCCTTGAATTCTTGTCTAAAGGGTTATTAAAATTTTCTGAGTTTTAACTTTTCATTTCATTATTTTTTTCTATAATAAACCTCAATGAGAATTTCCAAAAGGAAATTATGTTGCTATTTCTCTTTCTTACCTTGTAGCATTAGATGAAACCTATAGAACAATGCTAGGTACTAATGGAATGAATGTTGATTCTGATTTTATTTAAAAGAAATCTGTTGTTTGTTAGCTTCTGCTCTGTAGCGTATTTTGAAAGTCTCATACTATTTGAAATTTTTATGTAGACTTTTAAACCAGAATGCCTGCTGAAATTTGTTTTTCAGAATTTATTTATATAATTACAGGAATTTTCACCTTTAATTTGTTAGTATTTGAAGTCTGTTGATGATTTTTATCATGTGGAGCCATATATGCATTCATGGAATAAGTACATCTTGGTAGACTTATTTTAATATATTGCTTGATTTGGTTTGCAGATGTCCATTTCCTGGTGTTCTAGTTAATTGGATTACTTGCTTTCCCCAAAGCAACATCACCAGTACTTTTTCTTTCAATAATAACATTGGTGCTTATATTCTAAAATATCTAGCTTTTCCTGTGCCAGACTTAAAGGTTAGTTATATTTTAATACTACATATTTTTATGCAGCTCCTTAAACGTCAAATCAGAACAATACTAGTAATAGTTGACTCCATATGTTCTCATTAGAATCCTACCAAATATCTGGCTGGGTAGCTGCCCTCGTCAAGTGGAACATGTAACCATCAAACTGAAGCATGAATTGGGGATTACAGCTGTAATGAATTTCCAGACTGAATGGGATATTGTGCAGAATTCCTCAGGCTGTAACCGCTACCCAGAGCCCATGACTCCAGACACTATGATTAAACTATATAGGGAAGAAGGTTTGGCCTACATCTGGATGCCAACACCGGATATGAGCACCGAAGGTAAGGATCAGAACTGTTCTGCCTCCTTGCTGTGTTTCAGAGAAACCCTTGCTTGCTGTCTGTCTGTCTGTCTATCTATCATCTATAATTTAATATCTTAAAAATGAATGGTAGAAATAGAATAAATATAAGATTTTAGATTTAATATATATAGTACATATGTTTTGACACTGTGGCTAAGATACTGTTTAATGTGGCTTCTTTGTTTATTCATTCAACACATATTTATTGGTATGTACTGGGTATGCAGCATTATGCTGGTAGCTAGGAATACAGCAGTAAAGAAAGACAGGCACAACTTCTGCCCCCACGGAGCGCATTGTCCTATAGGGATGACAAATGTTATAAAAGTTTAAAACTATGATGAATTTTTTTGTTAGAAAAATACATAGGTATTGCTATGAGATTATGTACAGGTAATCAGGCCAAGGAAGGGGGATCAAAGAGGGTTTTCTTGGAAAGTAGTGTTTGGGCTAATATCTGAGGTTGTCCGAAGGAAGAGTAAGTGGAGACAGTGTCCCAGGCAGAAGCAGCAGCTTAGAAGAATCCTTGTGGCAGGAGACAGCACAGAGCATTGCAAAAACTGAAAGACCAATGTGGCTTCGATCACAAAATGAGGAAAGATGAGCCTGCAGGATTTGAGGGACGAAAAGGACTTTAGACGCTATAGGAAGAAGCAGTTGTGCAGTAATACGAGTTCAACACTAATTACAGCACAGAGAGGAACGGGTAAGAAAGGAGTGAGGACCCTGCTGGAGGAGGGTTGTGCATGGGAAGAGCACATTCTGGGGAGCGACAAAGGGAGGCTGCATGAATGCCATGGCACTTGAGGTGGGCATGGCTTTGATAGGTAGATGTGGAGGGAGAAAGGGCATGCTAGGGGGAAGCAGCAGCACAGGCGATGGCACAGAAACATGGAATTTTAGAGGAATGATACGGATTTTAGCCCGGTTGTAGAATAGGGTACTTGTCGAAAAGGAATGGAGATAACTACAGTCGGCAGAGGAGAGAACCAAGTTACACCGATAGTATCAAGCAGCTGTCAGCAGGGGGCAGCAGAGAGCTTTGGAAATGGGAGAGGCTAAGGAGTTTTGTGACCTCCTCTACTGGGTAAAGGACAGTGATATCCAGCTTAGAGACATTTCTACCTTTAGCCCTCTTCCCCCAAATGTGTATTATGTACAAAACACTCTCCTAAGCAATTTACAAGAATTAGCTTATTTAATTCTCATAAGACTCCAGGCAGATATTGTAGCTGCCTGCTTTTTGCAGACGAAGAGGCTGAGGTATGAAAAGTTATTGCCCATGTCATAGAACTAAAAGAGGCCCATTCTGAACTTCAAGGCGGGCAGTCGGACCCAAAACATTGCTCCAGACAGCAGCTTTACCAGCTTTGAAGCTTCTCCCTGCATTCTTACACAAACGCTTCAGGTGGGTTCTTCAGACCCATGCAATTTCAACCCCTTATGTTCACGATCATCTGGAGTTAGGCAGAGCCTACAAATTGCAAGGGAAGTAGCTTGTCTCCCCAAGAGTGAATGGTCTGCAAGACAGAAGGCCATGAGGACCACAGGAAACCTACATTCCTGGGCCTTGCCCACCTCAGGCCTTTATGGATCTCAGGTGGTCCTCCTGGCCAGGCTGGGCCCCTTTGATGGTCTGTGTCTGAGCTGAATTATCCTTGGGGATGGGTATTTTTGTTCCTGAAGAGAGCACTGATGACAGTCTGGTTATTCCTCTTGGTAACCTGATGTAAGGAACCATGATTTAGCTGTAAGAGCTCTGCCCTTCTTCAATGAAGAAAAAAAGAAAAACTTCATTTGCAAAGATGCACATTGGTTGAATCTAGGTGATATTCACCTTGTCCAGCTGGTTTTCCTGGTTTCAAAACAGAGAAGATAGTTAGGATTTGTAGAACTGTAGCTTCCAGAATGCATTTTGATGTTAGCGTCTCTGAATCTGATTTGACAGCATCGTTATCCCATTGGAGAATGATGTGAGATGAGGCTGGGAGAAGTTGGGCTGCCAAGTGTGCCACGTATCCCCTGCCATCCCATCCCAACCCACACACTGATTACTTGAAGGCTCTGCTGACAAATCGGTAATTTGCTTGATAGTATGGGACTCTGTGGAAGCCTGAGGGAAAACTAGATCCCCAAGGACCCATTGTCATTATATTCACACCTTTTTTTGCGGTCAGTGGGTCAACAGGTCACAGAAGCAGAGCTTCTTTCAGTCTCTGACAGTGCTGTGGCATTTGAGCTGCAAAATGCAAGCTTCCACTTTAGATAAAGGCCCAGCTGTAAGACAGACTAATGGATTTCTTTGGCTTGGCTTAACCTAGGGGGGTAATGCAAGGGTTAACAACCACTTTTGAGTGGGAGGGGAACTTTTTATCAATAGACCAATCTCTGTGGCTCACAGTATTAGCCCAATGAACACATAGATTTATCAGCTGAATATTTTTAGAACCCTAGAGAAAAACCCACTTGGAAGTGTTTTGAATTGCAGCATAATGCTGTCAGTTGAAGTCTGAGAAAGAAGACAGTTTGTTAGGCTTGACTGTCACTGCTGGTTGTCACAGACCTGTTACAATCAATCGTGTGATCAATCCTTACTCTTGTGCACTTTGTCGTATATGGAAGGGTGGTGTAGATTTCTCTCTTTTTTTAATCTTTTATAAACATTTTGGTTTGTGTCTTTCACCTAGGGAATGAAAATCTGCCAAATCTCACACTCACCTGAACAAAACAAAATGAAACAGATCTCATTAAAATTTTCTTTGCATAGAAAGTATTCAGGTTGTGTTTTGACCTTTGTCACTGCAGTGCTATTTATAACAAATGTCTACCCTTGCCTCCCAAATGAGTTCATAGGCTTCATGAAGTCCTCAGCTACCCCTCTGTTGTCAAAGTCTGACTTCTTTTCCCTTGCTCAACACACTGAATTCAGCTCTCCCATTGCACAGAAATGCTAACCTTGGAGCCAAGACACCTGGGCGTAAGACTTGTCACCACTGGGTAGCTGGGAGGATATCAGCAGGCTAGTTCATGCATTAAGAAAATGAAGATAGTATTTTCCACCTTCCAGGGCTATAACAGTAGAATAAGATAATTGATAAGAAAGGGCTTTGAAAATCACAATGTTGGAACTATAGGATTAGTTCCAAGTCTTTAAGTTTCTACCAAAGGATGTTATAGATAACGTGGATCCTATCTATATTACACTTCAAAGATGGAAAAAAGATATGCCCCCCAAATAATATATTCATCATGTATCTGCTCCTGAAGTAAGAAAGGAAAGTGTGTGTGTGTGTGTGTGTGTGTGTGTGTGTGTGTGTGTGTGTGTGAGAGAGAGAGAGAGAGAGAGAGAGAGAGAGAGAGAGAGAGAGAGAGAGAAAGGCTGAAAGCTGTGGATTTCTTTCAGGATCAACCTTAGATAAAGCTTATCTTTAGGGCCTTTTGACCCTCTCTTTTATCTCAGGCTCTAATGCCTTAGGCTACTTGACTTACCTGCCCAAATGCTCTACCTCTCCCTCCCTCACAACCTTGGCTGTCTCAGTAGTGCTTTCAGAAAGCTTTTAATCAGTCCAGAGTCAGATTAGCCTGGAGCAGGTGTGAACTACAAGTTAGGTTAGAAGTGCTTAGTAGTGTCTCAGATCAAATAGGTTTTTATTGCTGTTTTTCTAATCTTGTGTTTATTCATGGACTTAATGAGTGTGTATGGAGCATCTATTGAGAACTAGGGCCTGTATTAAATTACAGAGTCAGAAACATAGAGGGTAGAATGTCTTGTTTGATCTGCAAAGGGTTTACAGTTTTCAACTCAGTTATCAACGTTTAAAGTTTGGAATATTTTACATTAAAAGAACTGGATTTCTGTCTTGAGGTTTTATTGTTTTTAAGAATGGCAACATCAAATTAAATTCTATGTGGAACCTATCTATAGCTGCTCTGGTTGACACTGGCTCTGCTGAGCTGGGCACATCAAGATGACCCTCCTGGGAACCCTCTTTCTATTCCTTGGTGGGTCACATATTAGGTTAGACTTCCTAGAATGGGTTTCAAGCAGAGAGAGATGGTCCTCTTGAGAGGGCTCCTCTAGGGTGGGACAGAGGTGTCCTCCAGGGAGGACATTATTCTCACCCAAGGTAAGACCACCAGCATGGGCTGGTAAGTGAGTGCAGAGGGACTGACTGAGAATCCAGATTGACAAGATGGGGGCCAACAAGTACCATTAACCAGGTGGATTAGGGAAGGACCACAGTACAGTGGTTAAGACCTGCGGCTTCAGAGTCACACTGGCTGAGTTTAAGTGGCCACTTAGGGAATAACCTTGGGCAAATGTCTGTACTCAATTTATTAATATATAAATTGAAGATCACAATAGTGCTGACCCCCTAGTTGTTAAGAGGTGGTTGTAAATGAGCTAGCGCGTGTAAAATGTTAATGACAGTGCTGGGAAGGTAGAAAGGGCTCAATAAATGTTATCTTCCATCAACCAAAGAGGGTGATTTGCAGTCACAAGAGATCAAAATAAACCAGGCCTCCAGCTGTGGCCAGGCTGAGATGAGTGGGCACCCTGGACCGCCTACTTCTCTGGTACCCTTCTTTTTTAGATGGAGCCTCACTCTCTCCCCCAGGCTGGTGTGCAGTGCACGATCTTAGCTGACTGCAACCTCCCCCTCCCTGGTTCAAGCAATTCCCCTGCCTCAGCCTGCCGAGCAGCTGGATTACAGGCATATACCACAACTCCTGGCTATTTTTTTTTTTTTTAATTTTAGTAGAAACAGAGTTTCACCGTGTTGGCCAGACTGCTCTTGAACTCCTGACCTCAGGCAATCCGCCCACCTTGGCCTCCCAAAGTGCTGGAATTACAGGCATGAGCCACCATGCTCGGCCTCTGATACCCTTCTTATTTATTTATTTATTCTCTATGTTTATTAAATATTTGTTCATCCTTCAGTGCAATGATTGAGTGATTCTGGGAGAAGATCACTCATGGCTGTGCCCGATCCTGAAATCTGTGTGAAGCTGGGAGCCTTGGGAGATTCTGCATGTTTGCTGACATGTACCTTTCAGGAGTATGTGCCTGAGAGCACAGAACCTCAAACTAACACGTCACTTTTTAACGTCTAAACTGTGTACATACCTCTTGAAGAATCTTTTACAGATAAAATGAAAAGGGAAATGTATTGCATCATTTGCACTATTTGGTGCAGACCCACCCTAGGAAAACCTCTGGCCAGAGAACAGGTCTGGCGAAGGGATCTTGACTGGCACCAGGGAAGATCTTGTTTGCAAGCCAGTTACACTGATGCTGTATGCGCTGAGTGCGAGGGGCTGGGACTCTGAGTCCAGCAACTCCTTCTGCTGATGACCACTGTGGGCTATTCACATACTGGGCATCTGAGGAAAGCCTGAACCTATGTTAAATGATTCTTCTTTGTTTCTGCCAAGGCATGTAGTATCTAGAGAGACAACCACAGCAGGGAGCTTGTCATGTAATGCTAACTGCGGCAGGAGCAGGAAGAACCCATGCTTCCAGCTTGAGCAGCAGAGTTCTCCTCCCACCCAGCTTTCCCGGGAGTGAACCTCTCATACCCTCAGCAGAATAGAAGCCCCGCAGTGGAGCAGGCCTCTCCCTTCTCAGCAGGGCTGATCCATCATACATCGGAGGTTTTGCTCCTCTGATCCCCCAGCGCAAATGGTGGATCTGCCATGCAGTGCTCTCCCTGAGACATGCTGAGACATCTCACTGTCACACACGATGCTCTCACCATCCTGTTGCATCTCCAGTGATATTTTAATACCTCTAGGAGGGCACCATGAGTAACTGAGTGGCAGGCCCACCTCACTGTCATCTCAGAGTGTCCTGGAATCAGGTGTGGAGGTTTAGATGAGCTAAAGTTCATGGTTCAGTTTGGACTGTGAGGAACCAGATATACATAGAAGCTGGTAACTCTCTAATACAAATGTCTTTGGGGACCAGGCAGGGAACAACAATGTATGGCAACAGGCGAGAGAGGAATGGAGCTCAAGAAACCGAACCCGTGTCCTTCCTGCCTGAAGGCATTCCAGGTACATTCTAAACTGCTGTGTGGAGCGTGCAGTGTTAGATCTCTTCACTAGAGGGTTAACCGAGCTCCAGCAACAAGATAAGAATATTATCCTGGTTTCCATGTGAACTCTGCCCCTTCTCAGATCTTGATGAGCCTGAAGCTGAGGTAGATGCCTGGCTGGATGGAATGGCCAGTGAAAGGCCTTCAAGCCACATTGTGGTCCTTGGTAAACTCTGTCCTTCTCAGGTGCTGATGCCTCGTCTCAGTGTGTTGTGTTGGCTCCTTCAGGGGCACTTGTATTTCACCAAAGGACATCTAAAAAGGGAAATATAAACTTAGGGGAGTTGCTGTCATGGAAGAATTCTAGGCCTCACGGCAGATCCCCAGGTGAAATCTTTTGAGGGACGGTTGTTCCCATCTCTTTGGTCATCCAATAAGGATGGCAATGTGAAGGCCACACAGAGCTCTTGTATGTGACCATCGGAGTATCCTTTGGGGCCACTGTGTTCCTGTAGATAGAGAGTGCCAAGTCACGAGCATGGAGCTGTAACCCAGGACACTCTCATTTCCCTCTTCCTTTCCCTTTGAAATAATTTACATTGACCACCCTCTGAAAAAAAAAAAAAAAAAAAAAAAAAATAAAACAACTTACAAAATATCTCTGTACTGAGAACCTGTGAGCAGGAGAAATTTCAGGCATCCAGGAGCTCAAAGAAGTGACTGTGGTACGCCTCTCTGTCCCATGGGATGAGAGAGTAGAGCAGAGTCTACCAGGCCTCAGCAGGGCATAGCATGTCCTCTCCTGGCACGATGAGAAGACATTTGAATAATCTAATAATCAAAATGGTAACCTTGAAATGGTAATAGCTATAAACCCCAAATTATGTAATTATATAATTTCCTGAAAACATAGAAATTAAATCAGTTTTAGCATTCATCGTATCTTGAGGGAATACATGAACAATTGGTTATCCCATCTGTATCGAATAATGTTAGCCATTCCATCAAACAAATGAAAATGAGCATATGTTGAATGAACAGATTGATTCCTTTAACTATTATGGGCCACTTCTGTGTTTTACATTTAGCTGGAAGATACTTTTGGATTCACTGTAATTCAGGTGGCCAGACCTGACAACTTTTTTTTTTCTTTTTAAATCCTCTAAAATTCTGACCAATCTCTGCAAACTTTTGATATGAAAGTGCATTCTGATGACAGGTGATAGGTCACTTTTCTTTGGAGGGATATTTGCATGGATGGCGAAGTCACCCAAAGGAGCAGCAATACCCAGGGAAGGATTAGAGAGGGCCTCTCCCTCTGGAATACTCTTTCCACTTTACTATTATGAGGTTGTAAAATGGTCTCACCTTTTCCTTCACAATGCAGGAAGAAAGCAAAGTCTCTTATCCCTGCCTGGCCCTGTGAAGCCCTGTGATTTCAGTCTGTGGAGGAGATCTCAGTGGCGGTATCTGGTGGTTTAGTTATTCACATGTGTGCTGTGCTTTCCCCACCGCAGGTCGAGTGCAGATGCTGCCCCAGGCAGTGTGCCTGCTGCATGCGCTGCTGGAGAAGGGACACATCGTGTATGTGCACTGCAATGCTGGGGTGGGCCGCTCCACCGTGGCTGTCTGCGGCTGGCTCCAGTATGTGATGGGCTGGAATCTGAGGAAAGTGCAGTATTTCCTCATGGCCAAGAGGCCAGCTGTCTACATTGATGAAGAGGCTTTGGCCCGTGCACAAGAAGATTTTTTCCAGAAATTTGGGAAGGTTCGTTCTTCTGTGTGTAGTCTGTAGCTGGTCAGCCTGCTTCTGCCCCCTCCTGATTTCCCTTAGGAGCCTGGGGTGATGTTGGTAAAATGACCTAGAAACAAGGATTCTACCTAAACTGAAAGGACTGTGTGACTTCCCCCAAGCCAACCACTTTCATCTGGGATGACTTTCGATTATGCTTTGTTTTGGGGCTGTATTTTTGAAATACTCTACAAGAAAGCTGTGACTCACACTTGAGAAGAGGCACGAAGCAGTTAGGCTGTACATCAGACAGAAGGGTAATGCTTGCAGTTCCTGCTGCCTGCGGGCAGATGAGGCCTTTGCTTTACAGCACTGCATGTGTTGCACGATGGATCCATGACAGCACTTTCCTGTTGCACTGAAACTCTTGGCCATGCAGAGGAAAAGATATGGAGCTATGTGGATTTCATCACTAGTGTGTGTGCGTGAGCTGGTCAGTTGTCAAAGGAGGAAATAAGGTTAGAAGCCTGAACCGTTATGAAAGAAGAGCTCACTGTGGTCAAAAAATGATGGCTTTCAGGACTTGATTTTTATCCTGCCTCACAGTTGTTAAAGTCTGTTCCAAAACATCACCTTCCTTCTCTACCCAACAACCCTGTGTAACAACCAAAGTAGAATTATCTCTCATTTGTTGTTGTTGTTGTTGTTGTTTCCCTCAAAACTGCCAAACAAAGCAAAAAATACCCTTGTTTTTTATAGTTGTGATATCAAGAAGTTAAATTGATGCTTAATGAGCATAGGTAGCTAGCCCAAGGTCTCATGACCAGTCAAGGGCAAGCTAGAGTTAATAGTCTATTTGACTCAGTGCTGTTTTCAACACAACTTATTTTCCCAGCACCACGTAGTAGTGCATTCAGTTTTGTCTTTCTCAGGGTATGGTCAATATGCCTGCAGGAGTTTCCATAGCGAGACACGGAATAGTGTTCTGATCAGTTGCCAAAGAATCTGGGAAAGTAGTTGTATTTTGTGCAAGCTAATTTAAAAACATGATGGGCTGTTTTAAGACCAGAGTGGAAGTTCATGAGAGGACCTATACTACTGAAAGAGCCCAAACGACCAAATCCATGGATAATTGCTTCACAGCCTTGGCCATCCTGGCTCAGCCCTCAATTTAGTATAATATGCAGTTCCTGTGCCTCCAGACTATGCAGCTCATCACCCTAGGTTCTACAGAAAATACAGAGATGAACAACGTTGCCTTCAAAAGTGTGCTGCCTAGAAACAGACCTGCATTCAACAACTTCAATGCAGGATTGGACCATGAATGATATGCTAGAATAAAAAAAAAGAGACGTGTTTTTTTCAATTGAGAGCCTCTAAGTGCAAGGTGATTTATAATCATATCCAGTTTAATCTTCACAATATCCAATGAAGAAGGTCTTATTATCTCCATGATAAAGATGGGGAAACTAAGGCTCAGAGGGGTTAAATCAACTGTCTGTTGTCCCACAATGAATAAATAGATGCAGTGAGATATAAAGCTAGATTTGATTCAAAGCCCTTACTTTCCTAATTAAACTATGATGCGCATTTATTTTTCTGCACCTTCCTTTCTTCCACAAACACATATTGATAGATGCAAGAGACTCTTATTTAGAAGGTGCAGGGGACAAGAAGGATACAAGGTAAGTTTCAGTGGAGCTCAGAGGACAGGGAGATATAACTGTGGCACTTAGGGGAGATGACATTTGCTTTGGGCAGAGGCAGCTGGCCAGGACGCATTTCTCATATAATTTTACGAAGTTAAATTTATAAGCTAGCATTAAGTAAAGTGAAGTCCAGCTCCCTTGCTAAAAATAACTAGAGGTAATAATTGGTATTCAAGTAACTCATTTACAGTGATAGTGTGTCGTGAAAATTTAATCTTAAAAATGAAATTTTAAACTATGTGTGTGTGTGAATTTCTTTAATGTCTAATCTAGCTTCGTAATGTCCATGATACAAAGATCTTTTCTCAGGTGAATTTTCCCTTTGTTCCTTCTGCTCTGATAGACAAAATCATTTTAGGACTATTAAAGAATGTTTTGGAATAAATCATCTTTTCCTCAATGAATGGGATGTCTAATGTATTTCAAAATCACCCAAAACTTTTGGTAAATAAAAACATTTAAAGAGACCTTTCTGTACAGGATTTTAAAATGTTATCAGCTTAGTCTGAAATCTAGGACAAATTGTGTTTCCTTATTTGTAAAGGGGCAATCCACTGAGCTAAATTCTTTATTTTTTCTTGTCACCCTTCCTCTTTCAATTAACTGATCAAAATTGGCTGTTACATGACAAAGGAAGTCAGAGGTGAGGGACCACAGAGAAGTGAGCATGAAAACTTAGAGTGTGTCTGAGAAAATCAAAGCAGATATTATGCCAGTAGCTGCTTGTCACTGGTGTTTAACAAAACTTTTCAATCACAGATTTCACAAAGGTAATCATAAGATTTCATTCATGGTGAAGGAATGTCCAAATGAGGTTGTTTTCTTTCAGACTTGAAACATTATCCCTCTATCATTCTGCTTGACAGCATTAGGAAAAAATCTAAAATACAACACAAAACACTCTCTTTTGACCATCATTAAGGTGTGGTAAAAACCACTTGACTTGGTGTAAGAAATAATGATGAAAAATGTGGTTAAGACTTTGGAAATGATAAGAAAGTAATGAAAGGAGAGATCTGAAAGTGAGTTAGGAAATAGGAAATGAAATGGAACTTGCCACACATGAAAAATCACAGAAGAGCTAAACGCAGAATCAGTTGGATCAGAAGTTAAAGCTGAAAGTATCTTTAGAAATAATCTCATGTAATGCCTTTATTTTACAGAGGAGCAAACAGACCCAGAGACATCAAATGACTTTTTCCTATTGCAAAGAGTTGTAACTAGGACCAAAGGTGAAGGAAAAGTCAGGAAGAAAGGTTCAGAGATTTATTGTGATATTGAGACATCATAGGATAATTAATGAGAATGAGAGCAGACAGTATTGTTAGTGGGTAAGAAGTGGTGCAAGGATTGATAAAAATTGGAGTAAGAGGAAGAAAAATGGTTAAAATGAGAAAAGTAAAGAACAGTGTCTCTTTCCAAAAGAAGAAAAGGCAAGTGTTTTCTGTGGGGGTGAGAGCAAGAAGGCGTGACTATAGAAGCAGAGAGGGAGATTCAAGGTTATGTGCCCAGGAAGGAGATGTGTTAAGTGTCCGCTTATTTGTCTGTGGGGCTAGATCACAGTAGGAAAAGGGAGCAGCTAGATGTAACTTGCTGAGCAAATCATGGCATAGGTGTGCCGTCGCTGAGTACCTGCTAGAAAAAGAAGAAAATTGACAGAAGATGAGACTGAGAATAAAGGGGAAAGGATTGATGATGCTACCTTAATTATAGCAATAATGACAATAATAAGAGGAAGAGCAACTGTAACAACAGCTCTGTTCTTTCCTTCTCTGAATCGTTTTTCTGAAAGTCTTGCCTGATGCCATTAATGGAAATACACTTGCAGCTGCTCAGGATCCAAACCTCAGCGTCATCCATGACTCCTCTCTTTATTTCAAATGTCACATTCAAATCATCCAGAAATTCTGTTAAAGCATCTGTAACATCTGTGTTTTTCCTCCTTTACTGAACAACCTTGATCAGAGCCAATGTGATCCCAAGACTAGATTTCAGAAATGGTCTCTACCTGGTCTCCCTGTTTCTGGCCTTCCCTCCCAGCCCCTTCCTCTATCAAACCTACTCTCACATAGTGGTCTGGGTACTTCGATAAAAATGTAACTCATGTCATATCACTCCTGTGTTTGAAAGCTCCAACGACTTCTTACGTGACTCAGGGTAAAAGTCAAAGCCCTTTGAGGTCCTATACTATCTGGTCACCTGTTACCTCTTGACCACATCTCCTACTTACTGCCTTCCACCTCTCTCACTCTGCTCTAGCCATACTGGCCCTCTTGCTGTTCTTTGACTACTCCAGGAAGGCTCTGGCCTCAGGGCACATGCTCCTGCTATTCTCTTTACCTGGAATGCTGCTACTCCAGGTATGCACATGGCTCACCCTTCTCCCTCCTTCAATGATGCCTCCCTATAAAAAATGGCCTGATCCAATCTCAGCCTTCCCAATCTACAGTCTCTGCTTTGTTTTTCTTCATAGAACTTATTAATGGCCTACATATTACGTATTTACATAAATTACTTATTTTTTTCTGTATGCTGTCACTGCAATGTAGGCTTCACTGCATTATAAAGGCAGAAATTTTTATCTGTTTTGTTTGGTGATGCCTATAACAGAGCTTGACATAGTTTAAATGAGTGAAGGACTAGAATAGCTAATAACCATCGAGAGCATACAATGATATAGGTATTGTCTAAGTGCTTCACATATATCAGCCTACCTTATTCCAAAGATGCTAGGGGATATTATCCCTATTTTACAGATAAGGAAACTAAAGGATAGAGAGAAGGTGAACTTATTCTGAGGCAAGTGAAGGTAGTTTTGCTTCTGATTTGGTGGAGTAAGCTCTTAATGAACCACCTATTATAATCTCTGTTCACATTACATCTGTTTGCTAGGGCAGCCATAATAATGTATCACAGACTAGGAGGATTAAGCAACAGAAATTTGTTCCAGAAATTTGTTCCTGGCATTGTTCTGGAGTATAGAAGTTGGAGATGAAAGGGTGAGCAGCACCGGTTCCTCCTGAGGGCTGCGAGGGAGAATCTGCTCCATGCCGCTGTTCTAGCTTCTGGTGGTTTGCCAGCAACTTTTGACGTTTCTTGGTTTGTAGAAGCATCACCTTATTCTCTGCCTTCATCTTAACATGGTGTCCACCCTGTATTGGAGTCTGTGTCTAAATTTCCCATTTCTACAAGGATGGCAGCGACATTGAATTTGGCCCACCTGACTCTAATGTGGTCTCAACTAATTACATCTGTGATCACCTGATTTCTGAATAAGGTCACATTCTGAAGTAATGGAGGTTATGACTTCAGCGTTTGAATTTGCGGGAAGCAAAATCAACGGACAACACTACAGAAAACAACTACCTGAAGGACTAAGGGAGCGAAATAAACTAGGCAGATTGGAGGGGACTGGAAATGTGAAAAAAGGGACCAGATCGGGTTGAGTTTCCCATTTACAGGTTTAGCTTATAAAAGAGAACTATTGAAAGAGTAGTCAGAGACAGACAGAAAATTGGAGCCTTTCAAATAAAAGGATGAATTCCTGTACTGTTATTATATCAGGCATTATACCAATATTATTTTAATAATACAAAAATGAAAATGATTGCTGTCCTCAAAAATCAATCCAAAATAGGTTAAGACTTAATCATGAGACCTGAAACAGTAGAACTCCTAGAACTAAACATAGTGGAAAAACTTGTTGACATTGGTCTCAGCTATGATTTTTTTTAGATTTGACACTAAAAGCACAGGCAACAAAAGCAAAAATAAGCAAGTGGAAGTGCATCGAAATAAAAGATTTCTGCAAAGTAACAGAAGAAAAAAATGAAAAGATAACCTACACAATGGAATATTTGCAAACCGTAATATGTCTGATAAGGAATTAATATCCAAATGTATAAGGAACCCAAACACCTCACAAGCAAAAGAACAAATAACTCAATCTAAAAATGAACACAGGACCTGAAAAGATGTTTCTCCAAAGAAGACATACAAATGGCTAAGAGGTATATGAAAAGGTGCTCAGCATCATTAATCACTAGGGAAATGCTAATTAAAACCACAATGAGGTATCAACCTCACACCTGTTAGGATGGCTATTATTAAAAAAAAAAAAAAAAAAAAAAAAAAGGCAAGACATAGTAAATGTTGGCAAGGGTGTGTGGAGAAAAGGGAATCCTTGCACACTCTTGGTGAGAATGTAAATCATTACAGCCATAATGGGAAACAATACGGAGTTTTGTAAAAAAATTAAACCTAGAACTTCCTTTTAATTCAGAGTCTCACTTCTGGGTATATATCCAAAGTAAATACAATCAGTATCTTGAAGAAATTTCTGCACTTCCATGTTCATTGCAACATTATTTTCAATAGCCAAGTATGGAAACTCAGTGTCCAGTGACAGATGAATAAATAAAGAAGATGTGGTGGATATATAAACAGTGGAATATCATTCAGCCTTAAACAGAAGGAAATCTCATCATTTGCATCAACAGAGTTAAAACTTGAGGACATTATGCTAAGTAAAATAAGTCAGGCACAGAAAGACAAATACTTCATAATCTCATTTATATGTGGAATCTTAAAAAAAAAAAAAAAAAAAAAAAGGCCAAATTCATGTAACAGTGAATAAAATGGTAGTTACCAGGGGCTGATAAGTTGGAGGAAAGAGGAGATGTTGGTCAAATGGTACAAACCTTTAAGAATAAGTCCTGGCGACCTAATTAATTACAACATGATGGCAATTAATAATAATGTATTATATACTTGAAATTTATTAAGAACACAGTAAATCACAAGTGTCCTCACCATAAAAAAGTGAGTTATGTGAGGTAATGGATATGTTAATTAGCTTGATTGTGGTAATCTTTTCACAATGTATGTATAATTGTACACCCTAAATAATACAATTTTTGTTTGAGTTATACCTCAATAAGGCTGAAAAAAATGCTGTTATTTAAAAACTGAACAATGTGCAATTACTATTAAATGAACTAGTATGGCACCAGAATGGCGTGGATTATAAAGGAGAAAATTAGCAGAAACTAGACAGTGAAAGAATGGAGAGCTGGACCTTGAACAGAACAGAACAGGTCATTGTCGTTACCATACTTATCAAGACTTTATCAATTCCTAGTGAGAGAAAACTCAGAATTCACTGAATAGAATTTACTGTTTGCTGTATATAAACGGTTAAAAGTGGAATTATATATTTTTATTTGATAGAAATCCTTATTGTTGCCTTCTTAATATTAAATGACGAATCTAAAGATGGAAATAAGGTCTAAACCAGTGGTCTCCAACCCCTGTGGCTCAGTTTCCTAACAGCCCACAGTAGCGGTCCATGGCCTGTTAGGAACCGGGCCACACAGCAGGAAGTGAGTGGCAGATCAGTGAGCTTTACTGCCTGAGCTCTGCCTCCTGTCAGATCAGCAGCGGCATCAGATTGTCAGCGGAGTGTGAACCCTATGTGAACTGCACATGCAAGGGATCTAGTTGCACACTCCTTATGAGAATCTATCTAATGATCTGAGGTGGAACAGTGTCATCCCAAAACCATACTCCCCTCCCCTCCCTGTCCATGGAAAAATTGTCTTCCACAAAACTGGTCCCTGGTTCCAAAAAGGTTGGGGACCACTGGTCTAAACAATTTCAGAGATTTTACACCCATAGTGGATAAACAAGGTGAGTATCCCTCATTCTTTATAGACTGATGTTTAAATGATGCCAATTACTGCTAAGCACCTCACATTTTTCAGGGGCTTAAGCCATGAATATATATTGTGATTTCTGATAATATTTGGACCTGTTTACTCATTTGCTCATTTCTTCATTTTTTTATTTCAAAATGTTTTGCCTTTTCTATGTGTCTCTTCTTGCTTTTATTTTGATAATTATGGCTTCCTCCTTACAACAAAGAACTTTAACACTGACTTATGTACACTGGTATTTTTACTTCCTTCATGTTGATGTGATTACAACTATAATTATGAGTTGTTTTAAATATACTTCCTCTTTTTCTTCTTGTGTTCTTAAATTTTTTTTAATTGTGAGGAAGGCCAAAAAGAATGTTGATGGGGACATAATCTTCATTGCCAGACAGACATATGATTACCACTCCACACCATTTCTAGCTTTCTTATCTGTCCTAGATTCCATTACTATTGAGAATTTAAGCCCAGTTACTCTCAAGGTTCCAGTGAGCTTATGAGTGCCCAGGTCTTCTGCAGTACTGCATACCCTCATAAGGTATTCTGAGTCACGTCTTCCTTTGCTTTCTAGTTCATCCATCAGCTCACTTCCAAAATCATTCTATCATGCTGAGCTATCTTATCTGCTAGTAATCCTTCTTAACTGCCTCTTCATTGTTGCAGGTGAATTTCTGTCTTCAGATTTTATATTGTAATTTCCATTCAGATGTCAGGAGGAGTAGTGTGTTTGCCAGTTTAAACCAGAATTTTCTCAATAATTGTCTATAGTAATAACATCCAAATCTCAATCCCCATTCCACTGCTTTTTTCTGAGTACAAGGCTTATATATCCGCTTTTTTCAAAACATCTTTCAGAATATCTCCCAAACTCAGTATTTCCCAAGCTGAAATTTTCTTTATTTTGCCAGCCCTCCCATACTTTCTCTGTTGAGCAGACACTGGCAACACCTTCCCCCTAATTTCTCATTATAAACTTGAATGCCATCTTTGCCATCTCTCCTGCATTTACCACCCTCCTAACCATTCAACAAATTATTTGGATAGTGCTTCCTAACTACTCCCCTTCTGTCTGCTCTGACCTGGATTGTTAAAGCATCCTGGCTTACCTTCCTCTTGTAATCCTTACCCTTTTCAAGATCATTCTTGACACTGCTGCCTGAGAGACCTTTCTAGTTCAAATATACTACTGTCTCTTTTTTGCTCAATATTCCTCAATGGCTCCTCGTTGTTCTCAGAAAAAAATAAAAAAATACTTAATGTGACATTGTATTCATCTGTTCTCATGCTGCTAATAAAAACATACCTGAGACTGGGTAATTTATAAAGGAAAGAGGTTTAATTGACTCACAGTTTAGCAAGACCTGGGAGGCCTAAGGAAACTTATGATCACTGCAGAAGGAGAAGCAAACACGTCCTTCCTTATATAGCAGCAGGAAGGAAAGGTGCTGAGCAAAAGGGGGAAAAGCCTCATATCAAACCATCAGATCTCAGGAGAACTCACTCACTATCATGAGAACAACATGAGGATGACTGCTGCCATGACTAAATTACCTCCCACTGGGTTTCTCCCATGACACGTGGGGATTATGGGAACTACAATTCAAGATAAGATTTGAGTGGGGACACAGCCAAACCATATCAGACATATGAGGGTCTTTATGATTTGTACTGTGTCCTTCTCTCCAATCTCTGTTGTCATTCTTATAATCATCTCCCAAAAGTGCTTGTTAGCCACAGTGAATTGCTTAAAGGTTCAATCATCTTTTGTACCCTTAGGGTTTTGCACATATTTTTTTCCTCTGCCTGGAATCCTCTTCCCTCCTATCTATATCTGGCGAGCATCAACTCATCCTTTGGGTCTTTGAAGACACCCTCTCTGAGGCATCTTCATGAGTCCTCAAGGGTGCTTCTTCCAGGCATTTTCATAGAACCCCTCTTAACGTACTGTACTATAACATGAGCTATAACATCATTAGGTAGGAACTGTAAACAGTGCTTGGCAAACAGGCTTTGGCACATTCTATGACAATTAAGTACTCTTTGGATTCTGTGTTCAGATCTAATGTATATTTTATTATGTTTTTAATTAAAAAAAATTTTTTTTGAGGCAGGATCTTGCTTTGTCACCCAGGCTGGAGTACAGTGGTGCAATAATAGCTCATTGCAGCCTCGACCTTCCTGAGCTCAAGTGAGCCTCCCACCTCAGCTTCCCAAGTGTCTGGGACTACAGGTGTTTGCCATCATACTAGGCTAATTTTTTAAAGTTTGTTCTAAAGATGGGGGTCTCACTATGTCACCAAGGCTGGTCTCAAACTCCTGGAATTAAGTGACACTCCTGCCTAAGCCTCCCAAAGTGTTGGCATTACAAGCATGAGCCACAGCACCAGGCCAGATCTAATGTATATTTCAATCTAAGAGAAATGTAAAGAAAATATTAAACGAGAACTTTATTGCTTCACATAAGTTAATAAATGGGGTAATTTATTCAATGAAGGTACTATCAATATCTTCATTTTGTGCCTTATTTTGTTTTAAGCATTTTAATAATGATTTTTCTTTTTATATAATACTAGTGTTTAGTTATATTAAGGCAGAGTAAATCCTATAGAATATTGTGGTTTTAGCCTATTCTCTTTGTAATAGTCTGTTTTCATGCTGCTGATAAATACATAACTGAGACTCAGTTATTTACACAGGAAGAAGGGATTTAATGGACTTACAGTTCCATGTGGCTGGGAAGGCCTCACAATCATGCTGGAAAGTGAAAGGCACATCTCACATGGTAGCAGACAAGAGAAGAAGAAAACTTGTGCAGGGAAACTCCCCTTTTTAAAACCATCAGATCTTGTGGGACTTATTCACTATCATGAGAACAGCACAGGAAAGGCCTGCCCCCATGATTCAGTTACCTCCTATTGGGTTCCTTCCACAACATGTGGCAATTCAAGATGAGATTTGGGTAGGGACACAACCAAACCATATCATTCCACTTCTGACCCCTCTCAAATCTCACGTCCTTACATTTCAAAATCAATCATGCCCTCCCAACAGTCCCCCAGAGTCTCAACTCATTTCAGCATTAAGTCAAAAGTCCACAGTCCAAAGTCTCATCTGACACCAGGCAAGCTCCTTCCACCTATGAGCCTGTAAAATCAAAAGCAAGTTAGTTACTTCCTAGATGCAATGGGGGTACAGGCATTGGGTAAATACAGTCATTCCAAATAGGAGACATTGGCCAAATCAAAGGGGCTACAGGCCCCATGCAAGTTCGATATCCAGTGAGACAGTCAAATCTTAAAAGTTCCAAAATGATCTCCTTTGACTCCATGTATCATGTCCAGGTCACACTAATGCAAGAGTTGGGTTCCCATGACCTTGGGCAGGTCCACTGCTATGGCTTTGCAGGGACCCCATCCTGGCTGCTTGTATGGGCTGGCACTGAGTGCCTGTAGTTTTTCCAGGCACACAGTGCAAGCTGTCAGTGGATCTACCATTCTGGGGTCTGGAGGATGGTAGCCCTCTTCTCACAACTCCACTAGGTGGTGCCCAATTAGGGACTCTGTGTAGGGGCTCTGACCCCCACATTTCCCTTCCTCGCTGCCCTAGCAGAAGTTCTTCATGAGAGCCCTGCCCCTGCAGCACACCTCCGCCTGGGTATCCAAGCATTTCCATGCATCTTCTTAAATCTAGGCGGAGGTTTCCAAACCCCTATTCTTGACTTCTGTGCACTGGCAGGCTCAACACCACATGGAAGCTTCCAAGGCTTGAGGCTTGCTCCCTCTGAAGCCATGGCCTGACCTCTATGTTGGCCCCTTTCAGCCACGGCTGGAACAGCTGGGATGCAGGGTACCATGTTTCTAGGCTGCACACAGCATGGGGATCCTGGGCCTGGCCCATGAAACCACTTTTTCTTTTTTTTTTTTTTTTTTTTTTT
>NW_016808219.1:109566-113673 GCF_001698545.2 Rhinopithecus bieti
CAGTTAGGAAAAGAAGAAGTCAAATTGTCCCTGTTTGCAGATGACATGATTGTATATTTAGAAAACCCCATCGTCTCAGCCCAAAATCTCCTTAAGCTGATAAGCAACTTCAGCAAAGTCTCAGGATACAAAATTAATGTGCAAAAATCACAAGCATTCTTATACACCAGTAACAGACAAGCAGAGAGCCAAATCAGGAATGAACTTCCATTCACAATTGCTTCAAAGAGAATAAAATACCTAGGAATCCAGCTTACAAGGGATGTAAAGGACCTCTTCAAGGAGAACTACAAACCACTGCTCAGTGAAATAAAAGAGGACACAAACAAATGGAACAACAGATTTTCAATGTAAACAAAACAGCCTTCTATTAGAAGAAGATGCCATCTAAGACTTTCATAGCTAAAGAGGAGATGTCAATGTCTGGCTTCAAATCTTTAAAGGACAGTTTGCCTCTCATCAGATGCTACTGTAGCTGGTGACTTTAAGTTGAAGCCAGATGCTCATTAACCATTATGTAGACACTAAAGCCCTTAATTATGCTTAATTATGCTTAATTATGCTAAATCTCATCTGCCTGTGCTCTATAAATAACAATGTCTGGAGGACAGTACATCTCTTTACAATATGGTCTACTGAATATATTAAAACCAGTATTGAGACCTACTGCTCAGAAAAAATATCTCTTTCCAAATATGAATGCTTATTGACAAGGTACCTGCTCCCGCAAAGGTTTTGATAAATATGTCCAGGGAGATTCATGTTGTTTTTATGCCTGCCAACATGACATTCATTCTGTAACCCATGGATTAACGAGTAATTTTGACAGTCTTACTATTTAAGCAATATATTTCAAAAAGCTGTAACTTCCATAGTGATTCCTCTTCATGGATCTAGGCAAAGAAATTTGAAAATCTTCTTAAAAGTATTCCTCATCCTATATTCCATTAAGAACATTTATGATTTATGGGTAGAGATAAAAGTAGTTTGGTAGAAGTTGATTTCAACCATCATGAATGACTTTGAGAGATTCAAGATTTCAGTAAAGGAAGTAACTGCAGATGTGCTAGATATGGCAAGAGAACTGGAATCAGTAGTGGGGCCTGAAGATGTGACTGGATTGCTGCAATATCATGATAAAACTTGAACAGATGAGAAGTTGCTTTTTATGAATGAACAAATAAAGTGATTTCCTGCAATGTTAACAACTAGTGGAGATGCTGTGAACGTTGCAGAAATGACAACAAAGGATTAAGAATATTGCATAACCTTAATAAATAATGGCAGGGTTTGAGAGGATTAACTCCAATTTTGAGTAAAGTTCTGCTGTGATCAAACAGCATCACATGCTACAAAGAAATCTTCCATGAAAGGAAGAGTCAATGGATATGGCAAACTTCACTGTTGTCTTATTTTATGAAATTGCCACAACCAGCCCAACATTCAGCAGCTACTATCCTGTTCAGTCAGCAGCCGCTACCCTGATCAGTCAGTGCTATCAACATTGAGGCAAGATCCTCCTCCAACAAAAGATTATGACTTGCTGAACTCAGATGATTATCAGCATTTTAGCAATAAAGTATTTTTAATTAAGGTATATACATATATAAAATATTGTACTCTTAATAGACAACAATAGAATATAAACACAGCTTTTATAAGCATTGGGAAATGAAAAAAATTGTGTGACTTGCTTTATTGTGATACTGACTTTATTGCAGTGGTCTGGAACCAAACCTGCACTATCTCTGAGGTTTTCCTGTGTTGTTGATTGTATTATAGTTCACAGTATTCTCCCAGTGAATGACCTCATAGAAGAAATTGTTTTCTGGCCAAAGAATAAAGCATAATTGTTATTCTTAAGCAAATAAAAAAGATAATTTGTGTTACCATGAGGCTTACAAGTAATTATTTTCTTCTTCTCACCAGCAACTAAGATTATGAGTGCATGTTTTTTGAACAAACTTTACTCCTTTCTCTGCTTTGTATTTCTACCCATTTTAGCCATTTATTTTATGTGTCTTACTTAATTTTATGATGGGAGGGGCTGCAGTGAAGACCTCTGACATGCCCTGGAGACATTTTCGCCATTGTCTTTGGGATTCACATTTGGTTCCTCATTACTTATGCAAATTTCTGCAGCTGGCCTAAATTTCTCCTTAGAAAATGGGATTTTCTTTTCTATTGCTTTGTCAGACTGCAAATTTTCCAAACTTTTATGCTCTGTTCCCTTTTAAAACTGAATGCCTTTCACAGCACCCAAATCACATGTTGAATGCTTTGCTTCTTAGAAATTTCTTCCGCCAGATACTCTAAATCATCTCTGTCAAGTTCAAAGTTCCACAGATCTCTAGGGGAAGGGCAAAATGCCACCAATCTCTTTGCTAAACATAGCAAGAGTCACCTTTACTCCAGATCCCAACAATTCCTCATCTCCATGTGAGCCCACCTCAGCTTGGATTTCATTGTCCATATCACTATCAGCATTTTGGTCAAAGCCATTCAACAAGTCTCTAAGAAGTTCCAAACTTCCCACATTTTCCTGTCTTCTTCTGAGCCCTCCAAACTTTTCCAACCCCTGCCTGTTACCCAGTTCCAAAGTTGCTTCCTCACTTTTGGGTATTTACAGCAGCGCCCCACTCTACTGGTACCAATTTACTGTATTAGTCTGTTTTCACGCTGTTAATAAAGACATGCCTGAGACTGAGTAATTTATACAGAAAAAAAAAAAGGGTTTTAATGGACTTACAGTTCCATGTGTCTAGGAAGGCCTCACAATCATGGTAGAAGGTGAAGGGCATGTCTCACATGACAGCAGACAAGAGAAGTGGGTTTATATAGGGAAATTCCCCTTTTTAAAACCATCAGATCTTGTGAGACTTATTCACTATCATGAGAACAGCACGGGAAACATCTGCCCCCATGATTCAGTTACCTCCCACCGGATTCCTCCTACAACATGTGGGAATTCAAGATGAGATTTGTGTAGGGACACAGCCAAACCATATCATGCTTGCTGAAGACTGCATGTATTCAAACCTGTTTTGGCTTGCCGTCATGGGCTAATACCGATGGCCATAAAAAACTATAGCCCTATGAAAGACATTGCTTGCTGTGTGCACTAAGCACACAGGGATGCCCTGTTTGACTGTGCTTCCCTTTATTGTGCTTCACAGATACTGTGTTTTTCTATAAATTAAAGGTTTGTGGGTGCCTCAATAAATCCATTGGAGACATTTTTCTAACAGCATGTACTCACTTTGTGGCTCTACACTTTTGCAGTTCTCACAATATTTCAAATTTCATGATTATTCTATCTACTATGGTGATTTGTGATCTGTGATGTTTGATGTTGGTATTGTAATTGCTTTGGGGTGCCATGAACTGCGCCCATATAAGACAGCAAACTTAACTGATAGATGTTGTGCAGTTGTGACTGCCCCACTGACTTGTAATTCCCTCATCTCTCTCCCTCTCCTTAGGCTTCCCTATTCCTTAAGACACAACAATCTTGAAATTAAGCCAGTTAATAACTCTGGAATACCATCTGAAGTGCTCAAGTGAAATGAAGAGTTGCATGTCTCTTACTTTAAATCAAAAACTATAAATGGTTAAGCGTAGTGAGGAAGACATTTTGAAAGCAGAGGTCGGCTGAAAACTCGGCCTTTTGTGCCAAACAGCCAAGTTGTGAGTGCAAAGGAAAAGTTCTTGAAGGAAATTAAAAGTGCTACTCCAGCAAATACACAAATATAGTAAGAAAGCAAAACAGTCTTATTACTGATATAGAGAAAGTTTTAGTGGTCTAGATGGATCAAACCAACCACAACACTTTCTCTTAAGCCAAAGCCTAATCCAGAGCTAAGCCCTAATTCTCTTCAATTTTACGATGGCTGAGAAAGGCAAGGAGGTTGGAGAAGAAGTTTGAAGCTAGCAGAGGTTGGTTGATGAGGTTTAAAAAAATAAGTTGTCTCCATAAAATAAAAGTACAAGGTGAAGCAGCAAGTGATGATATAGCAGCTGCAGCAAGTTATCCAGAAGACCTAGCTAAGATCATTGGTGAAGGCAGGTACACTAAACAACAGATTTTCTTTTTTTTTTTTTTTTTTT
>NW_016808219.1:118187-120506 GCF_001698545.2 Rhinopithecus bieti
TTTTTTTGCGATGGAGTCTCGCTCTATCTCCCAGGCTGGAGTGCATTGGCGCGATATGGGCTCACTGCAAGCTCCACCTCCTGGGTTCACACCATTCTCCTGCCTCAGCCTCCCAAGAAGCTGAGACTACAGGCGCCCTCCACCACGCCCAGCTAATTTTTTTTTTTTTTTTGTATTTTTAGTAGAGACGGGGTTTCACCGTGTTCGCCAAGATGGTCTCTATCTCCTGACCTCGTGATCCGCCCACCTCGGCCTCCCAAAGTGCTGGGATTACAGGCGTGAGCCACTGCGCCCGGCCTGTCTTACTTATTTTAAAATAAATTTTCATCCTGAAATATTGTTTGATCCATTATAAAATGCCATATCTAATTTCTTTAAAAATAGAGATATAGATAAATACACAAATAAAATAGTTCCCATGTTATAGCACTTGTTTAATATAGAAGCTGACATTCATGAATGCTAGTGATATAAATGTCAAAAAATGATGAAATATACGTTTCAGTGTAAAATTCTATCCTTTGGAAATTAAGATACTCTAAAAATAGAATTGCCTTTTATTCTTCACCAAATACACACTAATATTGGAGGATTGTCTGACATCTATAAAATATCCCCTTTATGTTGACTTGATTGGTAGATCCTTTTCATCATTAAGCAAGAATAGAGTTCAAGCCATCAACATGGTTTCCCTGTCTCTAAAACTTTACAGATGGAGAAGTTTTTTTCTTCTTCTAAATGATTTAACAACTTGGCTAATTATACTGTCTTTATAATTTAGTATCAATGGAGTAAATAACCAGATGTGACCACCTGTTCTTCTTCCTATATTCTGTTGAACATATAAACAGCTGCAGTTCTCAGAAAGTAATAAATAAAACTTACAACTAGAAGATTAAGCAAACTTAGTGACCTGTTACATTTGCCTAAATAGTGGGTTTCTCTCTTCCAGAGAAAATTGCAGACAATGTATTGTTATTACATTGACAATATTTCCTTTGGAAGTTAACAACTGTTAATTTTTTTCTATTTATAGTATATCACTTTCTCCAAAGGTAATACAATTTGTTGGCCCATTACTTAAAATATTTCTATTCCTATAAGCACAGGACATTTTTCAATATTATTAATCTATTAAGCAGATGATTGGAAAAGGACATGCCTCTTTTTGGAGGGTATTCAATCATTATATATGTAAACCAACTAGGCAAAGGAGTCGCATATATAATTACTGGCAAGCAGGAATCGAAGTCATCTAAAGAAAATTTGTTTTATTATTTAGACGTTTAAAAAGTTCTGAATATTCATGCAAAATAATAAGTTATATAAAACAAAATAAATCTCTTTGCCAAGTGATTTTAAGGTGTCCATAAGCAAATATCTTAGTTTAATTTGAGACATTTGCCAATTTTTTTTCTAGGAATTACTTTCATAACGATAGTTGTCAGTATAGAATATATTTTATCTTTTGGTGGTCCATTTTTTCATATGTGCTTTAATTATTGTTTTTAATGACAAATAGAGGATACATAATTAAATCTAAATTTTAGTCATGAGTTAATTTTCCTGTGGCGCATTATAGAACTGTTATCAAATGTTATCAAATGTTGCACAATTAAAAAAGGAAGCAAACTGGTTTAGTAGTAGTTCAAATGAAAATAATTTAGGACATTTAAATGAGCTGGCCATTTTCTGTTGCTTCCAGAAAGGCTAACAAAATGATGGATTGATTCCTTACACAGAAAAAGATTCAATGAGTGCTCAAGTCCTGATCATCAAAAGTAAGGTGTAAGACTTTTGCTCTAACCACTATTCAAATGAAAGCTTACATTCAGTTCTACTCAACAAGTCTGAAGAAGAATATCAATATTTACAAATTAGACTGTGTTCCAAAAATAATTTCTGATTTCTTCAGAAATGTAGATGGAGAAAACAAGACATATAAATCTTTTTGTACTAGTAATTTTGCATTTTGAACAATTGTAAAAATGCTTACTACCTTCCAGCTGTTGTGCAGAACTTCCACTCACTGAATACTCACAACGTCTTTGTTAAGTGAATGTAATTGTGGAAATATATAGAAAGTAGCTTAGGATGACTAGCATGGAGAAGAGAAGACTATGCAAGGCAGTAAGAGTCTTTCAATATTGGAAGGATTGCTATATAAATAAGGCAATTACTTTGCACTTTTTGCTTTAGAGGGCAGAAGGAAGATTCATGGTTAGGACTTTTAGAGCAGTAGCTTTTGCCTTCTTTTAAGAAGGAACTTTCTAAACAGAGTTGGAAAATTGTTTTTTTTTTTTTTTTTTTTTTTTTTTT
>NW_016808219.1:122977-134554 GCF_001698545.2 Rhinopithecus bieti
TTTTATAGTATTCTCTGATGGTAGTTTGTATTTCTGTGGGGTCAGTGGTGATATCCCCTTTATCATTTTTTATTGCATCTATTTGATTCCTCTCTCTTTTCTTCTTTATTAGCCTTGCTAGCGGTCTGTCAATTTTGTTGATCTTTTCAAAAAACCAACTCCTGGATTCATTGATTTTTTGGAGGGTTTTTTGTGTCTCTATCTCCTTCAGTTCGGCTAAATTGTTAAATAGATTGCCTTGTGAGATAAGGAGCTTCATGCCACTAAAGGCTTTCAAAGTCGAAATTGAAAACTCTCTCCAAAAGTCTTGCTCTGTCGTCCAGGCTGGAGTGCAGTGGCACAATCTCCACTCACTGCAACCTCCGCCTCCTGGGTTTAAGCAATTCTCTGCCTCAGTCTACTGAATAGGCATGTGCCACCATGCCCCGCTAATTTTTGTGTTTTTAGTAGAGGCGGGGTTTCGCCATGTTGGCCAGGCTGGTCTTGAACTCCTGACCTTGTGATCCACCTGCCTCGGCCTCCCGAAGTGCTGGGATTCAGGCGTGAGCTGCTGTGCCCGGCCCAAATATGTTTTTAAAAAGGATTGATAAATGGATTAAAGATTCCATCATATAAATTCCAAGGTCACTTCCAAAGTAACTATCTGTTTCCAATTGTTGATTTATATCAATTTCCAATTTCCTATTTTTCCTTAAAGGACACCAAAGAACAAGAGGAGAGTCCAAAAGTCTTACTACACTCAAAGAGAAAACTGAATGTTCAATTGGCTCTTGCACTTTCCTAAGAGAAGACAGAGTTTAAAATGTACAGCTGAAAAGCTGTAACCCTTCTGTAGCTAGATTCACATTACGTGTGTAGAAAATACTGGAATAATTTGTCTGAAGTCAAATGGAATGAGGCATGGATAGCTTCTCTAATAAGAACTTCAAAGGAGAAAGGCAGTAAAAGCTTGCATCTTTCCCACAAGAATCAGCTCCTAAAATAATTTAGATTTTATGTAACTGTCTTGATTAGTTGTAAATCATGATCTTCCCATGTAACTTCCATGTGAAATTTTTACTCAGAATTCTTTGTGAACACGTTAAGATTTTTGTCAGGCTTGTTTTAAACTTTATCTGATGGTAGTAAAACAAATTTAAATTTTGTTAAACTTTTAAAGTTTTATTCTTTCCTGGACCCAGTTCCAGTTTATTGGCAGCTGACTTAATTCTATTGGCCATGTTAGACTGGTCAAGTTCTGCTCTCTTATTTATTTTAACTTTGAACTCAGCATAGAGTTTGATCAAATTAATTGACTTAGAGCACTACATAAGGCAAGTGTATTAGACATGCCAGAATTTTACTATTTTCTTACTCTTCTGACTAATATATCATCACCTCCCCTCCCACTGGAAGAACTTCCTTCTTTTTACTGTTTCAAAGGACAACAGCTGCTTGCTAAGATGATGTCTTAGCCGAATACATTAAAGACAAGCATTCTTGTGACTATGATCACATTTCTCAAATAAACAATTTCCTGAGTAGTCTTCTATTTTCCCTGCTGTTTAGTTTCTTCTCTTTGACATAATTTGTTGCCTATTTGGTTAAGGCAATTCAGTATTTCTGTTACTTACATATCTGTTGTCTGTCCTGAGTAGAGGTACTTAGCTTATGATGGGAGCTGGCCCTTAGATGCTCACTCTAAGAGTAGCTCTTTTTGTTTTGCCTTTTTCTCCATGGCACACTTGCATTGCTATTCCTTCAGCATGGCTCTTTGAAAATACAGCAAACTTAAACCAGGATCCCCAAACAACCTTTCTTTTGCAATGTCGGTTGTTTAAAAATGTGTTGAACTGACTGTGATTTTTTTTTCTTTAGTATCACAGGAAAGAGACAATTGACTAAGGACTAAATGGGAACATTTCTTCTCATTTACCAAGATCTTGAACTGTTTATGAGGTGGTATGGGTGAAACAAAAGGGATTACAAAGAAATTTTTCATATGATGAAGTACAGAAAGCAAAAGTCATTCCAGAAAATAACATTAAGGGGGAATTAATGAAATCATTTTTAATGTTTAATTCTGATACCGTTTTCTGGCTTTGGAAGGTGTATGTGTCTGTGCATGCATGCTTGTGCCTGAAACTGCAGATTGTAATGATCCCTATAAACACTATACTTTTTTCCTATACACTCATACCTATGATAAAGTTTAATTTATGAGTTAGGCACAGCAAGAGATTAACAACAATAACCACAAGAAGAGATTAACAATAACTAATAATAAAATAGAATAATTATAACAGTATACTATAATAAAAGTTATGTGAATGTGGTCTCTCTCTCTCTAAATATCTTTTTGTATGGAAAATTGTATGTAGTATTTGGGGACCACAGATGATTAGAACCACAGAAGGAGACATCACAGCTAAAGAACTACTGCTGTACTCAGAAACAACAGACTGAGGGGCAATTGTCAGTGACAGAGTGTTAAGGACAGGAGAGAAACAGCAAGGCACTAACATGGTGCGCTGGCCTCACATGAGAGCAAGAGCTTTGAAGTATCAATGTAATTTTCCTTTTACCTGCTCACTCTCTGGATTTTTAGTACCCTGAATACATGACAGATGGGGATGGCAGTTCCATGGCAATGGGAGATGCAAAGAACAGTAACGTATCTCCTTTCCATGTCCTCTGTTCTGCCCCATTGTTGATCAGAGCAGTGGTATCATCATCAGTCTCCTGTTTCAAGCCACAGGTTAGTGTTATTTTTACCTCTTCTGCATTCTTTATTCTGTACATGTACTTTATTGCAAAACCAAATTTCATTTTTGTTTCATCTTTTCCCCTCATACCTCTCCCACTTTTCCCAGACTCCCTGACTTCACCTGCCTTCCAATTTCCACTGTCATCCTGTGGTCAGCATTGTTTTCTTCACCTATCCTTTTGCTCCTTAAAGTTCTTCTTAAAATGCTTTTTCCCATCTGCCCTCAAAGCTTTGCAGTGACTTGTTGCTGATTATGTTCCCCAGAATGTAAAGAGTCACATACTGTACAGCAGAGACTGATGGAGCAAGGCTGGAACTCACTTTTCTTGGTTTCTACTCTTTGATTCATGAGTCGTTTATCATGTTAGACAAGTCTGTCCCAAGCTCCCATGATACAGTCATTTGAGTCCAAATGCCAAACCTTTAGGAAAACAGGCTCATAAGCCTTAATTATATATTTTCTCTTTCAAACTGTAAAAAGGTAAACTGAGGTATAAAACTTTAAGGAGGTTATTTGAGTAAGCAGTGATTCATGAATTAGGCAGCTTTAAACCAGGCATGGTTTGGAGGCTCAACTGAGGTAACACAAGGAGAGGTTTTATAGGGTGAACACGGAAGTAAAGTCAAGAAAATATTTGATTGGCTATAGTTATATAGTTGCCTTATTTGTCTGTTCTACTGAAAAGCCCCTAATTATATAAATTACTTGTCAGCATCTGACTGATTATCCTTAAGTTTGATATTCTTTAATATAGGCATTTACAAAAAATAGCTCAAGTTAAATTTTACTTATGTTTGCGAATCAAGCAGGACTAAGGTTACTTATGAGGTCTAAGTGGCTTTGTCTGCCCAGAGATTCTCCAGGCCCAGTATCCGTGCATAACTTTCTAAATAGAAAAAGAACATTTAAAATATTCCATACAAAACTATAAAGCAAATATTCATGTTTTAGCCTAGCTCAAAAGGATTCTAGTTAGCAACTTAGAAATATTTCCCATTTAAAAGTTCAATACAATATTTAATATTTAAATGTAAAAATATAAACATAAACATAAATATTTAATATTTAAATATAAAATTTAATATAGAATGTAAATATATGCTTTTAAAAGTGTAAATTTTTTGTTTATACCAGGGGACTGAGTATTAATTTTCCTATATGTTAAGAAATACTAGTTGGGAAAAAGAATGAAGATGTCTAGAAAAATAAACAGTTAAGAAATGCTGTATTAAATTCCACATGTGTGCTGACTACAAAAGTTTATGCACAGCACTGAAGTAGCTGAATAGGGAATACAAGAACCATAGTAATTGTGTTTTTGTTCCTTCATGTGGAGTAAAACTTTTCTGGTTTTGTTTATACATTTTGTTTTCATTGTTTTCTTTTTCTCTTTGGTGAAACGTGAAATTCCGTAGTTAAACTTTTGCTAAGGGAATTATCAATTGGTGTAAATAAGTTTCCATAGCCAGCCACCTGATTGGAGAAATATATTATAGGATAAAAGGCTAGGAGTTGAATAGCTAGACTTATATATTATTTCTTTAACAATGAATCCAAGATGCAATGAACATTTCCTGTAGTTTTTTTCCCTACAGTTTCTTCCTAACCTTGTTAAATGTGCCATTATTTGATGTACCATTTTTTGAATTATTTCTTCGGAGTCTGAAAGCAGACTTTTAATTTCATCTTAACCATGAATTATTTTATTTTAATTTTAATCATTTAAAATTTAATTGGCATAAATGTTAAAATATGATATAAAATTTGATACCAAGGAACACCACCCCTTTTTTGTATCTGGAAAGCAGTACTGTAAAATGTGTCTTTCTCTTCTTAAGAATATTCTCTTTTGATTGTTAGCTTTCCTAAATTACAGTGAGATTGGTCTACCTCTGAGCCATTTACATTCCTTTTTGAGATTTACAGTCAGCACAATCATACTCCTACATTTTCCTGCGATTGAATGTCAGAATCAAGAATTCCAGTGTAGCTCTGTTTCAGACAAGAGAGAAGGGTAATGGAACAGCCTAAGCTTGGAAGTACACTGTTGTGGTATAGCATCAGGTACAAGAGTGGCATTGAAAATTAGGGCAGAGCCCACGAGTATGATTTTTACTGTTTGTATAAAAGACAGGAACAGAAAAAATCCTTTAAATACTCTGGTAAGAACATGCTAAGCCAAAGGATACTTGATTTACCAAATATGGCATGTTGTCATAACACTTATGGAAATTGTTGGAATTTGAATTGTTGAATAATTGTTGTTGATAATTGGAAATTCTAAGCTGGCTCTCAAAGGGAAATAAAATACAAGTTGGCATTTAAAGGCACTTTCTGACTTTTAGGTATAAGTTTTCTGAAATAAGTAGGCCAAAGAATAATCAACCTTTCGCTGCAAAATTTTACTTTAAAATTGTTTTTCTCTTGCTTTTCCATTAAACAATGATTATCCCTCTCCATTAGATATGATGACAGTCTAGGCCAGGTGATCTTTAAAGCCTCATGGTCCCCGTTAGTGTTTTTCAAAGTTAGATATTTTTTATTTTATTTTATTTTATATTTTATTTTTGAGACAGAGTCTCTCTCTGTCGCCCAGGCTGGAGGGCAGTGGCGGTATCTGGGCTCACGGCAAGCTCCGCCTCCCGGGTTCACAGCATTCTCCTGCCTCAGCCTCCCGAGGAGCTGGGACTACAGGGGCCTGCCACCACGCCCGGCTAATTTTTTTGTATTTTTAGTAGAGACAGGGTTTCACCGTGTTATCCAGGATGGTCTTGATCTCCTGACCTCATGATCTGCCCACCACGCCCTCCCAAAGTGCTGGGATTACAGGCGTGAGCCACCGCGCCCGGCCCAAAGTTAGATCTTTTTAGCAAACCATCCATATACCTTATATTTTTCACTCTCACAATTGTTTGAAAAGAGAAATTTGAAAAGAAAAAAGAGAAGCATAGAGGTAATATGCTTTATTCTATTTTTATATTGTTGAAGAAGGGACATTTTCTGCATGTTTGGTGTGAGAAGAAAATACAGCAGCTACTCTCATTTACCCATTCTCCCCAAATTGCCTTGATTTTCTCTTCTATTTCTTTGAAACATTCTGATAAACTATTTGATTTATGAAAATTATTCTCAGGCTCTGGAGTAAGTGCCACTAACTACTGTACAGTTTTCAGTAAATTATTGCTCATTAATTATTTAATTTGAAGATTTCAATAAAACTAAATGGAAGAAAGCCTTCATTTATGGGGAAAACATTATTTCATGTGAATAGACTATTTCAAGATACTTTTCTGTGTCTGGGTTGGATTTTCCAGTGGTTGTTTTTGCAGATTAAATATAAAATTTACATTTATAAGAGCCAGTGAAAGCTACAACTGAGTCATTCAAATATACATATGTTTTATTCTTTACTAGAAATCAAATTTGTTGAAAGTGAGATATTACTAAATAGTCAAGCTGTTCCAAACATCTAACTCTATTTATTTGAGTATGATATTAAATTCCTGAAATAAACCTTCAGATCTTTTTATATGGTAATATTATCCAGCAGGCATAATAATATTTCTAAAATTCCCAAGAAGGACAAACTGCTTTATTTTCTAAAATAATACACTTACATTTTTGGAATTTTTCCTCATGGTCCCAAAAGAGCATAAACTTTTTAATGGCTATTCAAGTTGGCTTCACTGAACAAACATTTTATTGTCTATAAATCTGTTGAGTAAAAATCAAATAATAAGCACATTTTCATCCTATGTATTTTAATGATAGTTCTTCCACATCTTCAAATGTACCCCAAAGGCCTTTTGTTTTCATTTAAATTGTTTAAGATACTGTTAGCATTTTGAGATATGAGAATGTATTTTGTATTTAGAATCATATAGCTTTTACATGTTACTGGTTAGTATTCTAAGAGATCATCTCTAGAATAGCTTCTTCACTCTACAAATAAAAATGTGGACTCTCAAAGAAGTAAAGTAAGCCATTTGGGATTCATGGCAGAGATATTAATTTCCAGTTGATGGCATAGATCAGTTGAATAAACACGTGTTGAGTACTTACTGGAGATTTTTAGATAGTTGGGAAATAATATTGGCCTTCTAAGAGCATATAATCTAATAGAGTGTACAGATGCATAGACAGATAATTTCAATAGAATGTGCTAAATGTGGTAATAATGGTAAGTGCAGGGTACAAATATAAAAGAAGAAAATGGATTCATTTAATAAGCACTTTCATTTTCTTTCAGTTAACATTTATTGAACACCTGCTACATACCAGGAGATAAGTACTGGTAACTAAAATAGATGTAGTCCCTGATCTCAAGATTCTTAATGTTTTGGAAAACAGATGTCAATTAATCACATAAAAATGTGCAATAAAACTGAAATAAGTGCTTTGAAGGAAAGAATGCAGTTCAAGAGCACATACAAAAGAATCTGATGGGCTCAGGATTCAAGAAAGAATAACTTCTCATCCAATTACCTTGACAATCTGCAGGTTGTGACAATCTGCAGGTTGAAAGGGTCAGGCTCATTTACTTTAACAGTTAAATATATATTTTTTTAATTTAGAAATAACAAGTTCTCTTCTAAGTCATTTAGTTTGTGTAGAAAAAAAGAATTTCATAGGTTTGGGGATGTCACAGCCAGAAATGATGCCCAAATTGCACCACTGGGTGACCTCAGCAGATGCTGTCATTTCCACTGCCAAGTGCAGACATTTCAGAATGTCCTACTAACCGGGGCAGAGATGCCAGCATGAAGACTCCTGTTATTCTGTCTCTGGACTTGGCCACTTCATTGAAATGAATTCTAGAAGGAGCCTTATTTCCTCACACCGTTGTCTTCCAAAATTGGTCTCATGAACAGAGACAGGATTGCCATGAAGCTGCTGAGGTTTATGCTGACTTGCACGGGTTCCTTCCAAAACCTCAGGGGTGGTTCAAGCAATGTATTCCTTTGGGTCACATATTTTTGTAAAATGTGGAAAAGTAAGGTATTCCAATCTCAATAAGTTAAGACTGCTGTTTTCTTCTACTTCGATTTCCCCTCCATAATACTTTTTCCTGTGTCAGATGGTTTTGAAGCAGCCCCAAGAATTTTTGGAATCTATCTAACAGAAAATGAAATTAGGATATTTACTTTGCATTTGATGGAATATGTTTATGTAATTTTGAGGCACTCTGGGAGAAATTAAACTAAGCTATTGACAACCATCATCGTAGAGGAATGGCTTCCAGAAAAATTCTTGTTGCCCATGGTACTAAGTACTGACTAATCTGGCATTATGAAACAAAGCTGCAGGGCCAGAGGTCATACAATAATGTGTCTTGTAGGGGCACCACCATAGGCGTGTGGGTAATGGAGGAGAACAAGGATTGAAAAGAATAGAATAGGAAGCTAGTCTGGGGCAAATTTTTCCAATTATCAGATCTGTAATATTGTAAGCAGGTGACCTGTTTATCATCAATGTCAAGTCAAAAGGAAAGTTTTCCTTTATTAGATAGATACTTGATAATGTGGCATGTATAATTATCAATGCAACAAGTATATTTTTCTTGTGTTGATGGGAATCCATGAACTAGAATGTATTAAGTTTAATAAATCTCAATAAAGATGACCTATAGCAATACTACAAACAGTAAGCACATTTGTGTGTGAATGTTGTAAACATCTGAAATAAATAAAAAACAAATATTGTTCAAACTTATCAATGGAAAGACTGAAATGCATTTTAATTTTTAAATAGAAAATAAGAAAATAATTATATTCCCATGAAGAAGCAAAGAGAACTCATGTAACATAGGAAAGAGAGCATTTATACAGGTATGACAAGCAGTCATTTAATTAAAAATGTATGTTAGCAGTTTGTCAACTTTTCAAATTTATAATTCATTGTAATTCTTTTTCTCATTTTACATGAATATATTTTGTGCATTCTTTGTATTTGTAATGTTGTATTCTTTTTCTTAAAAGAGGTGCCCATAATTGTATAAGCTTTAATTCCCACAATACCTGGATTTATCCCTCATGAGAGTATACCTGATTGGCAATAAGAGGTTACATGCCTAGTTTCTACTTGCAAGGAATCTGGAAAAGAAAGTTTCAGTTTCTACTTTGAAGAGGTGCATGTTAGCCACACAGAAGGATAAATGTTTCCTTTAATATTCTATGATGTACAACACTCCAAATAGGCCTTGCCATCATGCTGATATTATGCTTTGAACATCATAAGTTAATAAGGGCTGAGGAGCAAGAAGCATTACAAAACACTTAGTTGGGAAACACACATGCACACACAGAACAAAGGAATGAATATTCCTATTTAGATATCTGGCAATCCTTTAAGATCTGTAAGTTCTTCCCTAAGAGTAGATTCCCAATATGAATCTGATTGAATTCACTCCAATGCCTAAATTCTAAAACCCTGCTGTACTACTACCACCATTGTCATGTTCTTATTTTTATATTTGTAGAAAAGTCCCAACGAACACCCGGCCAAAATGACAACAAAACAAAACAACACATACACACAAATAAAAAGGGGGAAAACAACAGGTGAACTGGATTCTGAGAGGTATGGTCACCATAGGTCTGTAGATAAAGTGATAATAAAAAGGTTATATTATACCTTATATTATTTAGGGTTTAATCAAAAGACAGAAATACCACATAGCAGTATAAACAGGAAAAATCTAAATAAGTGTTAATAATAACAGAGGATTGCTACTAAAAAGTAAATAAAACTCTAACAAATAAAGGGATAACAGATATGGTAGCAGCCCTGCCTCTAGGGCTAAGACAGAGCCTCCAAATAAGGAGCAAGTCTGGAAGATCCCATCATCCCCCTCCCCCCAACCTGGAATGAGATTCAGATCTCATTGGAAATGGTACAGCCATGACCCTCTGGGCAGTGGAGACTTTGTTAAATTGTTGTCAGAACCCTCTGAGGGACAGGTGAAGCCATCTATGAAAGACACTCTGCTGAAGAAATCATTGAGAAGCCACCTGCTTGGATATTGTCCTGGGTAATGACCCTCTAGGTAGTCCGGATAAACTTCCTAAAGGAAGTCCTGTGCTTCAGGTTGCTGGGAAGCCAACTCAGAAGGCTTCACCAAACTCCAGGAGGAAAGTGCCTCCTTCATTGTCCCTCCAGCACCTTTTACTGTTAAAGCTTAATATCAAGGCAACTGGTGAGGAAAAAATGTCCTAATGTCACAAACAGACAAGGAAGGGTTGATTGGAACTGAGAAGCAATAAGTTGATAACTGGCACACACTCCTACGCGACTACCATTTCCAGTAACCTGCAAATCAGGCAGATATTGCAAAACTCAGGAGAAAATAACCTAAAAGATAGGAAAACAATGGCTTAGTCTTCTTTGAAAGGATAGCACTTTAGGCACATTAACAGTGGTGAGAGGAGGTAGAAGGATGGACTGGAAGATGACCAGTGAAAAACTCTGCTATCATTTTACATAGGAAATACTAGTTTTCTGATATTGGAAATAAGAGAGAACTAGATAGGGATGGTACAGAGAACTCTGTTGGAAACTGTGCAGGGGACTGAGATCTAGCCAAACCCACGGGAAACAATAAATACAGAGATGATGATATCACAGTGAATGTAATAAGATAAAAATGGAAATAACAAGTGGAAAATTACAAATAAGAAAATAGTATTGTTACTATTTTCAAATGATATGATTGGCCACATAAAAAATAAGGCAGAATATAAAGAAACCTAGAAAAATTGAGAGCTCAATGACGTTGCCAATTACTAGATCAACAGGTAAAATTCAGTCTCCTTTTAATATCCAGAAATAACATATTAGAAAATACAATTTAAAAGGAGAAAAAACTTTCTAACATAAACGATTATTTGCCTAGAAATTAATCTACCAAAGAAACATGCTTGTAATTTATGAAGAAAAGTGTAACACTGTTCAATTTTTTGTTAAAGAATATAAAAAACATTGTGTAAATGGATATACGATGTTTACAGATGATAGTTTATTTTAATATTTAAGTGATCCATTAACAAGATATTTACCCACGCAACTGTCCTAGATGAAATCCACTCTCAAAGGACTCCAATTGTATATGCAAAGCAGAATCTAATGAGATTTTGTTTTTTATTCTTAAATATGCAAATAACTAAGGATGTTTATATATAGAATAAAGCTTCCTATATATAAGGAAAAGACCAAAACATACAGAAGCAGAATTATAACTAACATTTTTAAAAGATCGGACAAATTATTTTATTCAACCAAGAAGAAGAGAATGCTATAAAGAATTAATCAGAAAATAGAATCATCTCAAAGATATGACAGATGAAATTAAAATTCAATGATGATCTTGCAAGATAAAAGTTAAAGAGGTCCTCTACTAAGCAGAACAAAGAGAATAAAAAAGGACAATATTAAAGAAAACAAACTTTAGAGTATTAATAAAAGAAGTACAGTAACTAATTAGTAGAAATTACCTAAAGAGAGCATAGAAAAAACATTAAAGAAGACATTATGAAAGATACAGTAAAAGAAAATTATTTATTTATTTTTTTAATTATACATTAAGTTCTAGGGTATATGTGCATAACGTGCAGGTTTGTTACATACGTATACTTGTGCCCTGTTGGTGTGCTGCACCCATCAACTCGTCAGCACCCATCAACTTGTCATTTACATCAGGTATAACTCACAATGCCGTCCCTCCCCCCTCCACCCTCCCCGTGATAGGACCCGGTGTGTGATGTTCCCCTTCCGGGTCCAAGTGATTTCATTGTTCAGGTCCCACCCATGAGTGAGAACATGCGGTGTTTGGTTT
>NW_016808220.1:0-723 GCF_001698545.2 Rhinopithecus bieti
AGAAGAGAGAATGGAACAAAAGCAATAGTTGAAAAAAAATTTCTGAAAACTTTTCAAAATGAAAGGTCATAGCCCAAAGACTCGAGAGGCACTAAAAACCCCAAGCAAGAAAAATATAAAACAACACTAATTCATAATAAAACTACTTAACACCTCTACTACAGTGTGACTCCATTGGTGATGTTCATTGACAAATTTTAAGCCCACTCCTCCCTGTTTCCCTCTGCCCTACATCTGGGCAAGCTGATAAGAAAGCCCAGGTGCTCCCTCCTTTGATAGTAGTTAGAAGTTCAAAACACTCAAGCCTCAGCCTGCATGTGGGAACGTTTATCCCAGCCCCACCCCTCAACTACCATAAAAATCCCAAGCCAGTCTTTCTCTATTTTCTCAAGACGTTTTTCGACCGGCTTAGGATGCATGCATGCCTGCTTTCCCCACTAAGACTCATTATGTATGTAATAAACATTTTCATACCTTCTGGATGTGTATGTGACATCATCATAAGGAAATCTTGTGTTGGGGGGAAATCCATTTCACCTCTGTGAGGTGACCACAGCACCACCAAACATAAAAATATTTAAAGCTGTCAGGAAGAATGGCATATTGAAAGGAACACTATGAAGACATAACTGACTTCTCAACAGAAACTGTAAAAGCCACAAGGTAATGTAATTATTTTTTAATGTAATGAAAGAAAACAGGGCCGGGCGCGGTGGCTCAAGC
>NW_016808221.1:0-17979 GCF_001698545.2 Rhinopithecus bieti
TTTAAAATGACCCACAATTAATGCTTTTACTTTTAAATCAACTTAGCTTGAAGAAAAAGGGCAATCATTGCTTTTTTGCAATAGGATAAACCATATCAAGAGTGGTTGAGACTAGAAAATAACACATACTTCCTGTAAGCATTTAAACATTTCTGGAATCACTTCATTTATAAAATTGATTAATTATAGTAACTACTTTAATGCTAATTTTAAAGTATTAAATGAGCATCCATGTGAAACTTTTAGAAGTAGCTGACATGTAATAAACATTCAGTATATATTATTGATAATGATGATGGTGGTGATGAAGGAAAAACAAACAACATCCTTAAATTTATAAAGGCTGACAAAACAAACCCAGGAAGAAAGTGCTAAACAAAAATATTAAATAAAGATAAAATAAAACTTTGTGCCAAAGACTGAAAATTTCTACATCAAGCATCAGATGTTCCTTATCAGAAATGAGAATACTATAAGGCAAGTGTTATGCGGGTCAAATACAAACTCTACGTATTCCTAAATATGCAAAAAAGCAGGTTACAAAACGCATGTACCTTGTGAGAGAATTTCTTTGTGTGTGTACACACACACACAAATACAGAAATGCATACGTATTGCCATATAAAATAATTTAATGTGATTAAGTTTCCACTACGTTAGAGGAACTATGTAGGTTTTCTTAGGAAAGGGGTCTTTAGTTTGTATTTTCTGGCTTTCATGTAATATGCAAACAAGGCTTTTGTAATAAGAGTATATAAAAGATGCTTTATTTTAAAAAGTTGCAAGTGGAATATCTATAGCAATAAAATCATATGATAAGGAAGTATTTGATAAACAGACCTCAGACCTGTGCTACACACTGCAAGTCAAAAACATACCATTGACATGTAGTTTGAAACAATATCTCTATACCATAGTGCTGATTTTTTATTTTAAAATCTCCCTCTATTACCCCTATTCCATTATGCATCCTCTATGCGACTTGCATAAAATGTTTCTCTCTCAATAAATTTTAAAAGAGGGATCACATTCCATTCATCTTTAAACTGACCAATGACACTAAGGCAGACTCTGGTACATAGTATTGGTTTAACAGATTAGGAAATTTTGTAAATATAATCAATGTAGTAAACCATCCTGTTTAATGATCAAAATGTATTGGAATATATAGATACATTCAGAGGCAGTTTTATTCTAAGCCAGATATTCTATGTTTGATATTTTTTCTTTTGATTAAGAAACCAATAAAGTGGATTTTTGCCCTCTCAGAATTAAACAAAAGAACAAACACCTAATGGATCAAAGAAAATATACACAGTCTACTAAAGACTCCCAGGAAAACAAGAGCTTATACATTTTTTGAATGTATTAATATATCTAATGGATGGCTGTCAATCAAGAGTTTGGCAGTCAGGAAGCATAGAAAATATTTAGTGGGGGGGGGGAATACTAATTTTCTAGAGAAGAAGAAACTTCGGTCATTGAACTATGAGAACTCTCATCTAATTGGTAAGGGTATTTCTGTGATGAAATGAATATATTAATCTATCTTATCTTGCTACATTGATCATTTCAGTTCGATTAAATTTCCTTACCATCATTTCCTGCTCACCAAGCAACTTTGTGAATGATTTGACTGTAATTGATATCTAGCAGTTTCTTCCTCTGTCCTACGTCTCTAGCTTTCTTTCAGAGATGTACACTTGACCCATACCTGGCTAATGAAAGCATTTCTTTACCTTCGCTGCAGTGATGGGCACATAATATAAGCCTGACTAATGAAATTTATGTTCAGGACTTTGCCTAGACTCTTGGGAAAGAGGTTATCTTCTCTGGAATCATTGACTACATAGTGAATGTGAACCTAGAGTTGCCAGTGGCCACTCTTGCCTGACAATGAAGCCAACTCAGATGAAAAGAGAAAGATTTAGTCCTGAGAATATTATTTGAGGCACTTGACCCACCCCTGAGGTTAGCTAATAGATTCTCCATCTTTGATAAAGAATATCTCCATTTCCAGATCTATGCCTATTTCTAGATCTATATCTATTGATTTTTTATAATTATCTGTAACTTTCAGATGAGAACACTAACATGAGGAAACAGATTTATGTGTTTCCAAGACTTTTTAAGAGAGATTTTTCATTGTGTGATGTTATCCATGGTCCCATATATAAGGATCCTTATAGAATTTTAATGCTAGGGTCAAAAAACTTTCGGTTTCAAGACCAAGTTTTGTATTTCATTCTATGTGGTAATGAGATAAATATAACACAATTTAGTTCACTTTTTCCCTTGGCTACCAGGCTGCTCAGAACCAACTTTCATGTTCAAACTTTGGCATTAATACATCTATGGGTTCCGAACATATACATCTCTTCCTTCTAATGGACTTTGCTTTTCCTTCTTAAAATTTTAATTGGCCTAGTTTATAGATAAATTGCAAATCTCTTTGAATATATTTTAAGGTCAATGAAGCATAATATATTCAGAAAAGATTAACTCTAGGGTTTCCTTTAGCTCTGGAATTTCTGATAATATATTGCAAATGCATATACAATCTCATTTTGGCTAGTAACTTTCTTGACTGAGAGAGAATTATAGAATGCTAGACATAAAAGGGACTTTAGAGGTCATCTGTTCTAAATATATTTATTTTGATACAAAGATTAAATTATTTGCTCAAGGTTATAAAGCTGAACATGAGCAGATTAGGGATTAGCACCCAGATCATCTGAATGCTAATTTCCAATCTACAATTCTTTTTTATCAACTCTATTATATCCAAAATAAAAAAAAANGGCATCTGAAACATAGTAGGAGTTCAATTAATATTTGGAGGAAAATGAAATTAATATATTGGGAAAGTATTAGAAAACATGTAGAGTGAAACTTTTCCAGGAGGATTATAAAATGGGTACAACAAATAGAAAGAATGAACAGCTTGTTTTAAATAGAATCAGGGTTTAGAACACAAGCTTTAGAGTTCCATAACAGATGCTTATGGTGCCCCATGCCAAAGCCACTTGGCCCATCTTTACTTTCAGCTGCTTTTGTGGCATACAGTTCTACAGGTGTTCAGACAACTTTCTGCAGGCAGCTGTCCTACCTCAATCCTGTAAAGCTTAAGGTCTTTCTGCTTTGTGCACCAAGGCCTTCTCTCATGCCTCTGGAGCCAATTTGTTCCTAGAAAATTGCAGCCTAGAAATGCAGCTCCCAGGGACAACCCTTAACTACTGGAGGATGAGAGTCAGTTAATATATTTTCTAGCTATCTTTTCAGATAGATTATTCTGGAAGGTATTTTGTATGCTTCTCAGGAGGTTTCAGTATAATTGAGCCCCTGCTGCTCACAGTAGTGACTTAAAATGCACTCTTGTGTCAGCTTTTGCTTCTTTCTTGTCTTACTCTTTCTACCATCTTACTGTGTTTTTTAAATCATATACCAAATAAGTTACCTTGATCCAAGTCTTTTCACAGGCTCTGCTATAAGGTGAACTTAAGTTCAGATACATCAGATGTTAAATTATGATTATACTGCTTATTATCTATATGGCCTTGAACAACTTACTAAACTTCTCTGATTACCAGTTTCTTTAAATATTAATGGGTATAGTAATAGCGTTTAACTCACATAGTTGTTGAAAATTAAACTGCAATAATATATGTAAAATGCTTAACATAGTGTCTAGCCAATCGTTAGAGATCAATCAACTGATGATTACAAATACAATTATGTGTTTAACTAAGCTGTTCTTAAAGAGGTTGAATCTGCAGCAGTCTCATAACACACACTTAACCAGCTGCTAACTACTCTAGGTTGGATGAAGCCCCTACTCCCTCAGATTACTTCAACCCTGCCTTCCAAAAGATGACTAGCACAAAGGGTATACTAACGATTTGGTACATATTTAATATTTAACTGCTTTTATATATCTAACAAAATGCCTGATTAACACATATTCAAAAGTATAGCATTACGTATTGAAATCTGATTGACAGTTAGTTACCACACTGATTATGGTAGCATATACAAGGGGAATAAGACTGAATGGGAAGATTGGACTGGAACAATTCTCTATACCAAACCAATCAGGAAGGCTCCTCAAGTGGTGAGATTGATATTTCCAGCCTACAGAGCAATAAATCATAACAAGTCTTTCATTCAATTCATTAAGTGCCAGGCATCAGAACCTCAAGAGCAAACCCTTACCACACTCTTTCATCATAGCAGAAATTTTGTCATTCTGCAAATTTAGTTTAAAATCATTCTTTGTTTTCCTTGTGAGCAACCTATTCAGATTCTGATCCAGAACATAAGTAACAAAATAAAATTATAGGTTCCATTCATTGAACAAACTATGTTATAAATGGGAATGTAAGACTTAAAATTAGAAATAATTAACAAAGTGCATGAGACAGAATTTGAACAATTCACACACAGGCATTCACACAAAGAACAGTGTTTTCTCAGTCTGTGGCACATGCAACCACACGTGGGACAAGAGGTAGATAAAGGTAGTGCTTCCCAACCACCTTCACATGATGGCACAAATAAAATGAGAATATTTGTATGGCATGCTAGGGAGGAATGATGTGATTGATCCTTCCTTCTTCCTACCCAGGAAGTCCTCCATTTAAAAAAAAATCAAGCCAAAACAAAACAGCAAAGCAAAAAATCTACTAAATCTTCAAAATATGTCCCTCTCCTAAAGAGACTTGCCAAAAGCTTACAAAAGCAAGCCCTTTTCTATTCATCAATGCTCAGCCTGAACACAAGCATACTCACAAATACATTCATAAAATCCTCTCCCATTGGAGTATAGCTTTTCTTGCCATTTTGAAATAGGCACATACGAAGGTGAAAAGGTTCTTCTCCAGTCCCAGAGAGGGAAGCCAATTTAAATGCATGTGGTAGGCAGAATAATTGTCTCCCAAAGATGTCAATGCTTGAATCCCCAGAACCTATGAATATGATAAATTATATGGCAAAGGAAAACTAAGGTATCAGATGGAATTTAGGTTACTAATAAGTTTTCACTTTAAGATAAGGAGATTATACTGGATTATCTGGGTGGGCCCAATGTAACTGCAAAGGCTGTTAAATGCGAAAGAGCAAGGCAAAGGCAGAAGTGTCAGTTTCAGGGTAATGCAATGTGAGAAAGGCTTGAACAGCTATTGCTGGCTTTGAAAAGGAATGGGGCCAAGAGCTAAGAAATGTGGCCAGGCCTTTAGAAGCTTGAAAAGAAAACAGATGCCCTCTAGAGCCTCCAGAAAGGAACACAAACTTACCCTACCCCTCGTCCCACATGTGGTTCCATGTGCCACAGATCTTGATTTAACCCAGTGAGATGCGTTTCAGACTCCTGATGTACAAAACTGTAAGATAATAAGTTTGTGTTGTGTTAAACTACTAAATGTGTGATAATCTGTTGCAGTTAATACCAATAGAATACTAATATCACCAAAACAGCACAAAATAATTCACTCTTTTAGACTAAATGAAGCAGACTATCTTGCAGTTACTTTCTAGTTATTCCTAACCAATTATTACCATATTTCCAAGTAGAAGTACTCTCTGGCCTTTATAACACTTATACAGTGCTATCAAAAGACATGAGAGAAAAAACACTAGAGACTCTCTTTCACAAAATGTTTTCTCAACAGCTTATCACATTTCTAAATACTACCTATACAAAAGTCTTTTGCGATGAAGAAGGCCTGTGCTCTAACATGAAGAGGCAATCTGAGAAAATACAAGTTAACATCATGCTTTTCAAAATGATAAATGTATATCCCCATAATTGTAGTGTTGGTAAGCATAAAACCACAGTAAAAACGCATTGTATCTTCCTGGGGTGTCAATTTTACTTTAAGATTGGTGAAGAGGTGAAATAGTTTTTATTGTAAAACATACTTAACATGTTGAGAAATAGGCTGGATTTTTGAGTAGATAGGAAACATCAAAGAAATATCTCACTGGTGAGGTTTTGTTTTTCAGAAAAGCTCCCACAGACTCTGGTGAACTGACTTTTCCTTTAAACAACTTTGAGAAGTACTGAATTAAATTATTATCTGCTATGTTCAACTTTTCTCATGCGTGTAGGCTTGATGCTGCCAAACAGACTATAAGCTCTTTAAGGGCAAGTACTTTGTCTTCTATGTTTTCTTTTTTAACATTCTGATTGTAGTTCCTTATGTGAACGCTCCACATCAAAGTTGCTTTTGGAACCCTTAACTCTTTTCAGTAGCTTCTGTTTTTCAAGGTGAATACTAATCCTACTGGATAGATGGCAAGCCACAGACATAATAACTTTCACTACATTATAGATAGTGATGGGAACATACTACCAGCTAGCCTGGATGTTTTTGCAAAATCCACTTCTGGAAGATCTCAGCTAGCCCACTAGGCTAAGACAAAATAAGACAGAAAGCATATCTCGTGCCAGGACATTCCACATGGACCTATGAAAGTTTTCCAAAAGGACAGGAAATGCTGTTCTTTGTTTCTACTTTGGCTTCCTCTCTCTCCTCACTCCAGGCTGGTCTCAGCATTCACAAGGAAAAGCAAAAGTAATCAAGAAGTGTTTGGAAGAGTACTGGAGCACTCTAATTTGTTAACAGTGGAAAGTTTTCCATTTGTTAGTTAGCACATCGCAGTTTTCATATTCTATACCTTACCCTGCATTTTTTACTTAGTGTTGCTGACATGGCCTCTCAGCAGAGTGACAACTAATTATTTTCCCCACTGCATAGTCAAAAGAGCTTCCCTTTTTTGAGGCTTACAACATGAAGCCAAAATAAAACACCTGGTGAAAAAATAAAATGTCAATAATCTGGCTGTTCAGCCACACGACACATGAATAAAATATGCTAACTATATCCATGCAGATATAAATATACTTACTATCTATGTATCTATCTACCTATATGTCTGTGTGTGAATATATATGTGTGTATATATACATGCACACGTGTATGCATGTGTTTATATATAAAACTATATAAACTGCATATTGAATGTTTGATGCAACTGGTATTTTCTAAGTACATCCTTAAACACTGCTTTGGTCGGGCAGAGTTAGATTACAAAAAAGTTGTGATCTATGAAATTGTCTTCCCACACTCACCAATTTTTTGATACCTCATTAACTACTTGTGTCCTGCGTTTCCTTTCTTACTGTCTTTCTTCTCATCTCTCATGTCTTCTCTTAACTTCAAATGCTCCATCTACGCCTTCCTTTGCAAATCAGGTTCTCTGGCAAGTCAGAGATAAAGATTACTATGCAGTAAGTATATAAGAGAGTGCTCTCCAGATCAATACCTGTGGAAATGAGTAGAATAAAACAAGGTTAGACAGAAGGAAACTCCAGCTGCCATACAATTCCAACAAAGATTTCCATGATCCCATTGAGATGGCCTTTCAGAATTGGCCCAGGGTGTGAAAAGAAGCCTTTAAAATTTTTGTCAATCAGTTCTTGATATGAGCTGCTCCTTAAGTGATGCATTTTTCTTACTCATTCCTAGNGAACTGACTTTTCCTTTAAACAACTTTGAGAAGTACTGAATTAAATTATTATCTGCTATGTTCAACTTTTCTCATGCGTGTAGGCTTGATGCTGCCAAACAGACTATAAGCTCTTTAAGGGCAAGTACTTTGTCTTCTATGTTTTCTTTTTTAACATTCTGATTGTAGTTCCTTATGTGAACGCTCCACATCAAAGTTGCTTTTGGAACCCTTAACTCTTTTCAGTAGCTTCTGTTTTCAAGGTGAATACTAATCCTACTGGATAGATGGCAAGCCACAGACATAATAACTTTCACTACATTATAGATAGTGATGGGAACATACTACCAGCTAGCCTGGATGTTTTGCAAAATCCACTTCTGGAAGATCTCAGCTAGCCCACTAGGCTAAGACAAAATAAGACAGAAAGCATATCTCGTGCCAGGACATTCCACATGGACCTATGAAAGTTTTCCAAAAGGACAGGAAATGCTGTTCTTTGTTTCTACTTTGGCTTCCTCTCTCTCCTCACTCCAGGCTGGTCTCAGCATTCACAAGGAAAAGCAAAAGTAATCAAGAAGTGTTTGGAAGAGTACTGGAGCACTCTAATTTGTTAACAGTGGAAAGTTTTCCATTTGTTAGTTAGCACATCGCAGTTTTCATATTCTATACCTTACCCTGCATTTTTTACTTAGTGTTGCTGACATGGCCTCTCAGCAGAGTGACAACTAATTATTTTCCCCACTGCATAGTCAAAAGAGCTTCCCTTTTTTGAGGCTTACAACATGAAGCCAAAATAAAACACCTGGTGAAAAAATAAAATGTCAATAATCTGGCTGTTCAGCCACACGACACATGAATAAAATATGCTAACTATATCCATGCAGATATAAATATACTTACTATCTATGTATCTATCTACCTATATGTCTGTGTGTGAATATATATGTGTGTATATATACATGCACACGTGTATGCATGTGTTTATATATAAAACTATATAAACTGCATATTGAATGTTTGATGCAACTGGTATTTTCTAAGTACATCCTTAAACACTGCTTTGGTCGGGCAGAGTTAGATTACAAAAAAGTTGTGATCTATGAAATTGTCTTCCCACACTCACCAATTTTTTGATACCTCATTAACTACTTGTGTCCTGCGTTTCCTTTCTTACTGTCTTTCTTCTCATCTCTCATGTCTTCTCTTAACTTCAAATGCTCCATCTACGCCTTCCTTTGCAAATCAGGTTCTCTGGCAAGTCAGAGATAAAGATTACTATGCAGTAAGTATATAAGAGAGTGCTCTCCAGATCAATACCTGTGGAAATGAGTAGAATAAAACAAGGTTAGACAGAAGGAAACTCCAGCTGCCATACAATTCCAACAAAGATTTCCATGATCCCATTGAGATGGCCTTTCAGAATTGGCCCAGGGTGTGAAAAGAAGCCTTTAAAATTTTGTCAATCAGTTCTTGATATGAGCTGCTCCTTAAGTGATGCATTTTCTTACTCATTCCTAGCAGCTAAGGGAATAATTCCTTCATTCCTGAAGAGGATCTGAGGGGTACAGCACAGTATCTACCACACAATCCATCAGAGACTATATTATTGAGAATTGTAATTAATGTACATTCCTAATAAATATTGGTATCACCAGATACAAGTTAAAATATAATTTTCCTTGAGGTGGTCCTTAAGCAATATTAGTAATTTGGGATATTTGTGATCTCACGACAATCTAGAAAAGATGATTTTCAAGTCTTTTCAAATTGTTCCATAAAAGTAAATGCTCAATTTATTAATATTGATATGCTGAATCTTAAAAGTGAGTGAGTTGCTGAGTGGAAAGAACATGAACTTTGGAGTCAGATAAACTTGAGAATCCTGATTCTTAGTTAATTTTCTGCAAGTGTTACAGCAAATTAAATTATCTGAGCTTCAGGTTTCTCAGCTGTAAAATCTGGCTACTAATAGCACTTCATAAGATTTTATGATCATTAAATGAGATGATGTAGAATACTTAATATAGTGCCTGGCTAATAAGAAATGTGACAATAGAGTGAAGAGGTTAAAAGGACCAGCTTTGAAGTCAGAAAAGCTAGGGATTAGCTTTCAGGTTTGCTTCTTACTATCTAAGTAACCTTGGGAAAATTACTTGAAATACCTAAGCCTCAGCTTAAACCTATTGAATGGTGATAATAATAGTCTGTATTTCATATAGTAGCTGTGAAGACTGAATAAAATGATGTATGAAAAGTACTTAGTACAGTGCCTGGCACATCATAAGTGCTCATAAGTGTTAGCTACTATTAAATCAGTCTAAGGAGGCTTCAGCAAGTCATAAACAGGTTTCCCATATATGTTTCCCAAAACATACATGTATTCAGTATTCAGCTTTTCTGTAATTTAATATTAATTCATAATAAGATAGATTTGAAGAATTCAACTGCTCATTTCAATTACAAACTTTGCTGAGGAATACTAATGAAAGGCACCTTTAACTTTTCATTTATTCAAGCATTACTGAGGTATAATTGACAAAAGTTATAAACATGTAAGGTATACATTGTGGTTTTGATATACCTATAAATTATGAAATAACCACAATAAGCGAATTAAAATATCTATCACCTCACATAGTTACTATTTTCTTCCTTAAGCATTATCCATTCAGTTGTAAATAACCCAATTATACTCTTTCTTTCAAAATGTACAGCTATTTTGACTATAGTCACCCTGTTGTGCTATCAAGTAGTAGGTTTTATTGATTCTTTCTGGTTTTTTGTACCCATTAACCATCTTCACTTCCCCTCATTCCACTACCCATCCCAGCTTCTGGTAACCACCCTTCTACTCTCTATGACCATGAGTTCAATTGTTTTGATGTTTAGATCCCACAAATAAGTCAGAACATGCGATGTTTATCTTTCTATGCCTGGCTTATTTCACTTAACATAATGACCACCAGTTCCATCAATGTTGTTGCAAATGACATGATCTCATTCTTTTTTATGGCTGAAGTACTCCCTCGTGTCTATGTACCACATTTTATCCATTCACTGATTTAGGTTGCTTCCAAATCTTAACTATTGTAAACTGCTGCAACAAACATGGAAATGCAGATATCTCTTCCATATATTGACTTCCTTTCTTTTGGGTGTACACAAGGTAGTGGGACTGCTGGGTCATATGGTAGTTCCATTTTCAGTTTTTTGAGGAACCTCCTATCTGTTCTCCATAGTGATTGTACTAATTGACATTTCAATCAACAGTGTACAAGGGTTCCCTTTGCTCTGCATCCTTTCCAGCACTTGTTATTGCCTGTCTTTGCATAAAAGCCATTTTAACTGAGGTAAGATGATATCTCACTGTAGTTTTGATTCATATTTCTCTGATGACCAGTGATGTTGAGCACCTTTTATATGCCCATTTGCCATTTGTATGTCTTCTTTTGAGAAACGTTTATTCAACTCTTTTGCTTACATTTTGATCAGACTATTCGTTTTTTTTTCCTATAGAGTTGTTTGAGTTTCTTATATATTCTGGTTATTAATCCCTTCTCAAATGAGTGCTTTGAAAATATTTTCTCCCATTCTGTGGGTTGTCTCTTCATTTTCTTGTTTTCTTTTCTGTGCAGAAGCTTTTAATTTGATGTGACCCCTTCTGTTCATTTTTGCTTTGGTTGCCTGTGCTTGTGGGCTACTGCTAAAGAAATTTTTGCCAAGACCAATCTCCTGGAGATTTTCTCCAATGTTTTCTTGTAGTAGCTTTATAGTTTGAACTCTGAGATTTAAGTCTTCAATCCATTTTGATTTGATTTTTGTATATGATGAGAGACAGGGGTCTAATTTCAGTATTCTGCATACAACTATCCAGTTTTCCTAGTACTATTTATTTAAGAGACTGTCTTTTCCTCCAGTGTATGTTCTTGGCACATTTGTTGAAAATTTGTTTATGGTACGTATGTGGATTTGTTTCTGGGTTATTTTGTTCCATTGGTCTATGTGTCGGTTCTGTTGTCAGTAATATGCTGTTTTGGTTACTAGCTTTGTGGTACAAATTGAGTCAGGTAGTGTGATTCCTTCTGCTTTTTCTTTTTCTTTAGAATAATTTTGGCTCTTCTGGGTCTTTTGTGGTTCCATATAAATTATATGACTTTTTGTCTATTTCTGTGAAAATATCATTGGTATTTGGATTGGGATTGCATTGAATCTATAGACTATGTTGGGTAGCATGGACATTTTAACAATATTGATATTTTCAATCCACGAACATGGAATATTTTCCATTTTTTCATGTACGCTTCCATTTTTTTCATCAGTGTTTTACAGTTTTCAGTATAGACATCTTTCACTTCTTTAATTCCTAGGCATTTAGTTTTATATGTGACTACTGTAATGAAATTTTAAAAAATTTTATTTTCACAAGGTTCACTGTTGATATATAGAAATGCTACGTATTTTTGTATGTTGATTTTTGTATCCTGCAACTTTACTGAATTTGTTTATCAGTTCTAATCGTTTTCTTGTGGACTCTTTAGGTTTTTCCAGATATGAGATTATATCATCAGCAAACAAGGACAGTTTGACTCCGTGCTTTCCAATTTGGATGCCCTTTGTTACTTTCCCTTCTCTGATGATCTAGCTAGGACTTGAAGTAATATGCTGAATAACAGTAGCGACAGTGAGAACGTTTTTGTTTTCCAGATGTTGGAAGAAAGATTTTCAGGTTTTTTTTTTCCATTGAGTATGATACTACCTGTGGGTCTGTCATATGTGGCTTTTATTGTGTTGAGGTACATTACTTCTATACCCAGGTTTTTTAGGGTTTTTATAATAAATGAATGTTGAATTTGATCAAATGCTTTTTCAGCATCAATGAAAATGATCATATGGTTTTTATTATTCATTCTGTTGATATGATGTATCATGTGGATTAATTTGTGTATGTTGAACCATCCTTGCATCCCAGGAATAAATCCCACTTAGTCATGATGAATGTTCTTTTTAATGTATTGTTGAATTTGATTTGCTATGATTTTGTTGAGGATTTTTCCATCAATAGTCATCAGAGATGTTCTGTAGGTTTTTGTTTTGTTTTGTTTTGTTTTGATGTGTCTTTGTCTGGTTTTGGCATTATGGTAATACTGGCCACATATAATAAGTGTGAAAGTATTTCCTCTTCCTCTCTTGTTCAGAATAGTTTGAGTAGGATTGATATNATTTGTCTACTTCTTCTACATTTTCCAATTTACTGGCATATAGGTGCCCATAGTAACCACTAATGATCCTTCAAATTTCTGCAGTATCAATTGTCATGTCTCTTTTTTCATTTCTGATTTTATTTATTTGAATCCTTTCTCCTTTTTCCTTAGTCTGGTTAGAAGTTTGTCAGTTTTGTTTAACTTTAAAAACAATTTTTTGTTTTATTAATTTTTTATTTCAATTTCTTTGATTTCTGCTCTGATCTTTAATATTTCTTTTCTTCTAGTTTTGGGTTTGGTTTGCTCTTGCTTTTTTAATTCTTTAAGGTGCACTGTTAGATTGTTTATTTGAATCTTTTTCTTTCTTGATGTAGGCACTTACAGCTATAAACATCTCTCTTAGTACTGGTTTTGATATATAGGTTTTGGCATGTTTTGTTTCCATTATCATTGTTTCAAAAAATTGTCCTTCTTAATTTTTTCATTGACCCACTGGTCATTCAGGAACATATTGCTTAATTTCTAGGTATTTGTATAGTTTCCAAATTTTTTCTTGTTGTTACTAGTTTTATTTCATTGTGGTAAAAGAAGATGTTTGATGCTATTTTAAATTTTGGAATGTTTTAAGAGTTGTTTTATTACCTAAAATACAGTCTATTCTTGAGAATGATCCATGAGCTGAGGAAAAGTCTGTATCTGGCAGCTCTTGGATGAAATGTCTCTAAATATCGATTATATCCCTTGGTCTATAGTGCAGATTAAGGCTGATGTTTCTTTGTCAATTTTATGTCTGAAAGAGCTGTTTAATACTGAAAGTGGCATGTTGAAGTCTCCTGCTATTACTGTATTGGGGCCTATCTCTCCCTTGAGCCCTAAGCTTTATATATCTGGGTTCATCCAATGTTGGGTGCATATATATTTACAATAATTATATCTTCTTGTTAAACTGACCCCTTTATCATTATATACTGACTTTGTCTCTTCTTAGATTTTTGTATCAAAATCTATTTTGTCTGATATAAGTATAGCAACTCCTGCTCTTTTTCTGTTTCCATTGACATGAAATATCATTTTTCATCCCTTGATTTCCATGTATATGTGTCTATAGGTGAACTGTGTTTCTTGCAGGCAGTGGATCAATGAGTCTTTCTTTTTCATTTGTTCAGCCAGTCTGTCTTTTGGTTTAGTCCATTTACATTCAATTTTGTTATTAATAAGTAAGGACTTACTCCTTCCATGTGTCATTTGTTTTGTGGTCTTCTCCATTTTTTTCTTTCTTTCCTTTATTTTCTGTAGTGAAGGTAATTTTCCCTGGTGATACAATTTAGTTTCTTTCTTTTTATTTTTTGTGGATCCACTGTATGTTTTCTGGTTTGAGGTTATCATGAAGCTTGCAAATACTATCCCATTATTTTAAACTGGTAACAACACTTTGCATAAACACGCAAAAGGAAAACTAAAAAACAAACAAACAAACACCTCTATGCCTTAACTTTGTACCCCCACTTTTTAGCTTTTTGTTATTCCTATTTATATCTTTTTGTATTGACTATGTCTGGAAAAGTTGCAGTTATTATTTTTTATTGGTTCACTGTTTCATCTTTCTGCTAGGATAAGAGTAGATTGCACATCACAATTACAGTGTTATAATATTCTGTGTTTTTCTGTGTACTTACTATTACCAGTAAGTTTCATACCTTCTGATGATTATGCTCATTATTGTTCTTTTCTTACTGATTGAAGTACTTCTTTTAGCATTTCTTGTAGGACAGGTCTGGTATTGACAAAATCTCTTAACTTTTGTTTGTCTGGGGAGGTCTTTATTTCTCCTTCATGATTGAAGGATATTTTCACCAGATATGCTATTGTAGGGTCAACTTTTTATTTTTTCCTTCAGCACTTTAAATATGTCATGCCACTTCTGGCTTGTAAGATTTCTACTGGAAAGTCTGTTGCCAGATGTATTGGAGTTTCACTGTATTTTATTTATTTCTTTTTCTCTTGCTGCTTTTAGGATCCTTTCTTTATTTTTGACCATAGGGAGTTTGATTATTAGATGTCTCGAGGTAATCTTCTTTGAGTTTATTCTTCTTTGCGTTCTATAAACTTCTTGTAGTTAGATATGGATATCTTTCTCTAGGTTTGATAAATTCTCTCTTATTATCCCTCTGAATAAACTTTCTAACCATATCTCTTTCTCTACCTCCTCTTTAAGGCCAATAACTCTTAGATTTGCCCTTTTGAGGTTATTTTCTAGATGCTGTCGGTGTGGTTTATTGTTTCATTTATTTTTTCTTTTGTGTCCTCTATGTATTTTCAATTAGCCTGTCTATCATCCCACTAATTGTTGTTTCTGCTTGATCCATTCTGTTATTAAAGGACCCTGATGCATTTTTCAGTATGCCAAGAGCTCTACAATTTCTGCTTCTTTTTAATTATTTCAATCTCTTTGTTAAATTTATCTGATAGAATTCTGAATTCCTCCTCTGTGTTATCTTGAATTTTCTCTGAATTTCCTCAGCATAGCTATTGTGAATTCTCTGTCTGAAAGCTCACATATCTCTTTTTCTCCTGGATTGGTCCCTGGTACTTTATTTAGTTCGTTTGGTGATATTATGCTTTCCTGAATGGTGTTGATGCTAATAAATGTTCTTTGGGGTCTGGGTATTTAAGAGCAAAGAATTATAGTGTTCACTGACTGGGCTTATTTGTAGCTGTCCTTCTTGAGATGTCTTCTTAGATATTTGAAAGGAATTGGGTATTGTGATCTAAGCTTTATCTGCTTTAGGGGTCATCCCAAGTTCAGTAATGCTGTGGTTCTTGCAGACTTGTAGAATTCCACGTTTATGGTATTGGACAGATGCAGAGGAATTGTCTAGATTATTAGGCAGAAATTCTTTCTCTTTTATCTTATTTTCTTTTAAATACACAGACTCTCTCTGTTATAAGCAACTTAAAACTGGGGGTGGAGTGACACTAGCACACCTGTGCCTAATCTGGCCTGGGCTGTTTTAAGTGCTCCCTCTGTGGGCAGGCATCAGCTGTTCGGTCTGGTTTTCCATTCTGCTCTAATATGACAGCACCGAGTTCACTGTCTTCACAATTGCTTTGTTCTGTCTTCCCCAGTGCCCAGAGATGTTCTTGGCACCCTGCTGCTGCTGCTGGGGTTGAAGAAAGGTTTGTGTCAACAATTCTGGACTGTTATTATGTTTTTCTATCTTCAGTTCTTCTTTTGGCAATATAAATTTAGAACAAGGTACTATGAATGTTCACCTGATTTTGGTTCTTTTGAAGGTGTTTGTTCTTTGTAGATGGTTGTTAACTTGGTGTTCTTGAGTGGGGGAAAATGTTGGAGACTTCTATTTCACAACTTTGCATCTATGATTTCTTTCAGCAATGTTTTGTAGTTCTACTTGCACAGATCTTTCACCTTCTTCATTAAGTATATTCCTATGTATTGTATACCTTGCAACATTTTAAAAGGAATTTCATTCTGGATATGACTTTCAGCATCTTTGTTGTTGATATATAGCAGTGTTACTGATTTCTGTACACCGACTTTGTAAACTGACACTTTGTGGAATTTATCAAATCTGGTAGTCTTTTGGATGAGTCTTTGGGGTTTTTAATGTATACAATCATTGGCAAACAGTGATAGTTTGAGTTTCTCTTTTCAGTTTGGATGACCTTTATTTCTTTTTCTTGACTGTTTTTTCTGGCTACAACTTCCACTACTATACTGAACAGAACTGGTGAAAGTGGGCATCCTTGTCTTATTCCAATTCTCAGGAGGAGTGCTTTCAATGATTCCCCCACTCAGTCTGATGATGGCTATAGGTTTGTCACATATGTCTTTCATAAGTTTTGAGGTGTCGTTTTGAGGTATATCCCTTCTATGCCTAGTTTATTAATGGCTTTCATAAAGGGAAGCTGGATTTTATCAAATAACTTTTTTGCATCTATTGAGATGATCATATAGTTTCTTTAAAATTCTGTTTATGTGATGTAGTACATTTATTGACTTGTGTATGTTAAAACATCCCTACATCCCTGGATAGACATTTATTTGACAATGGTGAATTACTTTTTTGATGTGCTGTTTGATTCTGTTTGCTTGTATTTTGTTGAGGATTTTTGCATCTATGTTGATCAAGGAGGTCACTGTTCTGTACTAATTTTATTGTTGTTATGCCCTTTCCTGCTTTGGGTATGGAGGTGATACTGGCTGCATAGAATGAGTTAGGGGATATTCCCTCTTTCTCAATCTTTTGGAATAATTTCAGTAGGGCTGGTACCAATCATTCTTTGAATGTCTGGTAGAATTCCATGGTGAATCCATCTGGCTCTCGGCTCTTTTGTTGACAACATTTTTTATTACTAATTCAATCCCACTGCTTGTTAGTGTCTGTTCAGGGTTTCTATTTCTTCTTGATTTAATCTAGGAGGGTTTTATGTTCCAGGAATTTATCCATTTCTGCTAGATTTTCTAGTTCGTGTGCATAGAGGGGTTCATAGTTGTCTCCAATGACCTCTTGTATTTTTGTGGTGTTGGCTGTAATGTATTTGAATCCTCTGTCTTTCTTGGTTAATCTAGGTATTGGTCTATCCATTTGTTTATCTTTCCAAAGAATCAACTTTTTGTTTTATTCATCTTTTGTACTGTTTTTCATTTCAAATTCATTTAGGTCTGCTCTGATATTTTCAATTTCTTTTCTTCTGCTAGCTTTGGGATTGTTTTTATTTCTCTAGTTCCTTGAGATAAGATGTTAGGTTTTCAATTTGTAATTTTTCAAGTTTTTTAATGTAGGAATTTAGTACTATAAACTTTCCTATTAGCACTGCTTTTGCCATATCCCAGAGGTTTTGATAACTTTTGTCACTATTAGCACTCAATTCAAATATTTTTTAACTTTCCATCTTGATTTCAGTATTAAACCAAAAACCATTCAGAACTACATTGGTCAATATGCACGTATTTATATCGTTTTGAGGTGGCCTTTGGGATTTGATTTCTAGTTTTAGTGTATTGTGGTCTTAGAATATACTTGATATGATTTAAATTTTTTAAAATGGAGGAGGCGGAGCAAGATGGCCGAATAGGAATAGCTACAGTCTCCAACTCAGTGATTTCTGCATTTTCAACTGAGGTACTGGGGTCATCTCACTAGGGAGTGCCAGACAATCGGTGCTGGTCAGCTGCTGCAGCCCGAACAGTGAGAGCTGAGGCAGGGCGAGGCATCGCCTCACCGGGGAAGCACAAGGGGGAAGG
>NW_016808222.1:0-40215 GCF_001698545.2 Rhinopithecus bieti
CTTGCAGTTAGATCGCAGACTGCTGTGCTAGCAATGAGGAAGGCTCCCTGGGGATGGGACTCTCTTGGCCAGGTGTGGGATATAATCTCCTGGTGTGCCCGTTTGCTTAAAGTGCAGTAATGGGGTGGGAGTTACCCGATTTTCCAGGTGTTGTGTGTCTCAGTTCCCCTGGCTAGGAAAAGGGATTCCCTTCCCCTTGTGCTTCCCAAGTGAGGCGATGCCTCGCCCTGCTTCAGCTCTTACTGGTCGGGCTGCAGCAGCTGACCAGCACCGATTGTCCGGCACTCCCTAGTGAGATAAACCTAGTACCTCAGTTGAAAATGCAGAAATCACCTGTCTTCTGTGTCACTCGCACTGGGAGCTGGAGACTGGAGCTGTTCCTATTCGGCCATCTTCTCAAAGCCAAGTATTTTTTCCTGATAAAAAAGGAAGAGACATTTTGAGAGAGCTTCATTGTTTCTATACAGGAAATCTACCCCTAAAGATGGCTATTTGTGAAATGTCATCTTAATTTCTAATCTATCAATAGTATATTAAACTAATTCTATTTTGAATCTACTTATACTTCTAGATTTGGCATTATTTACTTAAGTAGGAAGCTTCACTATTTACCCTCTCACCTTCAAAAGTAGTATTAAATTCAATTTACCCAACAAAGATAATCCCTGGCTATAGCGCTCAGGGATTTAGTACACAGATCCATGTTTACTTTACTGATATGCTTCACAATTGTATACTGCCTCTTCACTATCAGCCTGAAGATCAATTTTAATCATTATAGTCTTGTTCTTCCTCACAGGGAAGCTGATTCCGTTTTTTTCGATTTGCTAGCTGCCTGTGTCCATCAGTTCCTTTGTGTTGACCCATGGCTACAATGGGTCATAAATTATGGAAAACCAGTAACATCTTATGCATAGACACTAGGATACTACAGTATATTTGAGGTAATACAGTACCGTCAAGCAAGCCTAATAACTGACTTATCTCTACTATAAATACACAATGTTAATAACAGTGGCTTATATTAATAGATTAAGTCTCATCAAGGGATAAAGAACCTATCTGTGTTGCCAAGAGTGGGAGTGATTTAGATCCTAAGCAAGATTCTTAAAGGATTATTTATGAAGGTATAATGGAAATAAAAAGCTTATGTTTTGGTAATATCAGGAACCATGCCTACTCTCACATAAGTTTTGGCTTATTTCTTATTATTTGCATATTTTACACTGAGACAGTCCATAAGTAAGTTCTGTCAAAGACTGTCAAGCTTCACACAAAGAACTTAAATTTCTGAAGCCCAGGTATTCTAGTTTATCATCATTAACAACCAAAGGTTGTAATAGCATGGGGAAAATATAGTCTGTCCTGTTTTACAGTTTAATTACTAATTAGCAAATAATGTGACATTTGAACAGTCACTATTCATTCACCTTGCTTCCTGTTTAAAGAAATTCTTATCAAAAAACTGATGGTGAGAACTACAAGAACTTACGATCATAACATTAAGAATTAAAAAAAAAAAGCTCTCAGTGGTGTGATTATGAGAAATTATTTTCTTCTTTATGCTTTTAGATATTTCTTCCAAATGGAATGCTCAGTAAGCCTTAGAAGTTAGTAGCTATTTACCTGTTCTGTGTGTAGTAACCATGGCAAATGTCTGCAGGTTCCTTTGGGGAAGGTTAAGCGAAACAGTCTCCATATGTATTTGTGATGTTTTTGACATTTTCTTTCTCAAGTGTACTTGCCTCCTTTTCAAAGGACTCTGGGTCTAGGAAGTGACTCAGTCTAAAAATTGGAAGAACGGTCACAATTCTTTACATATTGACTCAATTCAGGCAAAAGCTTGAAGTCAATCAGGTCCATTTTTTTTCATATATACCAGCAATCTGGGTGAACTCCCTTTCAATTTCAATCTTTAGGACTCCATGATCAAACAGTCCCATTAAAATACCCCAGCAATAACAAAACAAAGTAAGACAATAAGATCGTATTTCACCCCTAAATATTTTATCATGTCATCCTAAAAACAAAGGTCATTATCTTATAATACCACCACCACATCTAACAAAATTAACAAATTAATATCATCTAATACCTAGTTAATATTAGTGTATCTCCTCCTTATCCCCAAAATATCTTCTTACGATTGATTTATTACATTATATCTTATTATATTATGTCACAATGTAGTACACATTACATTAAAATACATTAAATAGACTTCTGGTTTCATCTCAGAGATGTAGAGAGCTGGGAAAAAAAAGCATCACTAGCACCTTTACAACAAGAAAAAAGCTGCACAAAGTGGAAGGTAACAACTTTTCTTGATCTCATCCATCAACTGAGATCACAGGGCAGACAAGTCATCTGCAATCTGGGAAGGAGAAATAGGATGACAGCATTCACCAACGTGGGGCCAATGCCCCTTGAAGCCACATAATCAGTAAGAAGTGTCAAAAAGAAAGAATAAATAAATGAAAGAAACGGGACAGCTCTTCCCTACAAAAGAATTATCATTAATAAATGCAGAAGGAATGAAGGTCATAGAAAATAACCCTTAAGACACCACAGTAATAACTGTGGCAAGATTCACAGATGAATGCTAAAATTATGGGCAAAACATTACAGAGAAACAGGATATTTACACAACCTCAAAGTATCTTAACCAAATATTTTTTATTTTTAAAATAGGTACACAAATTATCTGATAATCCACCCTCCAAGAGATGGAGCTTAATTCCCCTTGAGAATGGGCTGCACTTAGTGACTTGCCTCTGAAGAATAAACTATAGAAAAGGTAACGTAATAACTACACGATGGAGAAACCTGGAAGACACCACCTTATCCAAATGATCACATTTAACACCACCAGTAAAAAGTTGCATTGATGGCAGGTAGCCTTTGATATAATGTGATGAAAAAAATACTTCACCTCAGTGGTATCTTTGCCCAAAACCTGTAACTCCAAGCTAATTATGAGATATCATCAGCAAACCCAAACTAAGGGACATTCTGCAAAATACCTAATACTCTTCAAAAATGTCAAAGTCATTAAGAAAACGTAAAACCATGAAACTGTCATAGATTACAGGAGAGAAAGGAGACCTGCAACTAAAGGCAATGTAGTATCCTGGACTCATTCCTGTAAGAGAAAAAAGACATTGGTTGTAGAATGATTGGTGATATCCAAATAAAGTGTGTAACTTAGCTAATAGCATTGCATCAAAGTTAATTTCCTAGGTTTAGTAACTTTATCATGGTTATGTAAAATGTACACATTAAGGGAAAGTGGGTAAAGGGTATGCAGGAACTCTGTATTGTCTTTACAACTCTTCTGTAAATCTAAAATTATTTCAACCTGAAGGCTTAAATTATATATATTAACATTATATATGTTTATATAAGTAGCTGTTGATCTGCATCACTATTTATCTTATCTGTCTAATTAACTAGACCTAGAGTGAGAGAGAGAGAGAGAATTCATTTGGATGTATACATTCCAATGTGAGTCTTACACCAGTCTTTCTGATTAGTGGAATGACTTCGCAACTCCATTTAGTAAGGCTCGGGGCATTTCCTTTTTGCTAAAGAACAAGAACTTGATCACAAAGTTCTCCTATGAGAAGGGTAACAGAGAACTTCTTTCTCATTTTCTCATTTAATTCTGCTGTGGTTAGAGAACATATCCTTTAACATTTCAATCTTTTGAAGTTTATCAAAGCATTTTATCATACTGGTGGGGAATCTTCCCCCACACATTTGCAAAGAACGTGTTCTGAAATTGTTGGGTGGAGTGTTCTATAAATGACAATTTTGTCAAGGAATTTGATAGATGATTAGATCATCCAAGTCTTGTCTTTTTGCCTATTTGTTCTATCAACTACCAAGAAAGCAGTGTTAAAATCTCTAAGATGATTGTAGATTTGCTTGTTTCTCCCTCTAGTTCTGTCAAGTTTTGCTTCACGTATTTTGAATCTCTGTTATTAGGTGCATACACATAATTGTTTTGTCTCTATGATGTATTGACCCTTTTATTAAATATCACAAATGGTCTCTATCTCTGGTGAATCCTTATAATTAGGGCTACGTTGACATTAATATAGCCACTCAAGCTTTCTCATCCTTATTATTTGTATGGTATATCTTTTCCCATCTCTTTTTCAATTGCAATATATGTATCACTATACTTAAAATGTACCTCCTTAGAGAGCATATAGTTGGACCTTGTTTTTTATAAAATCTGACAATTACTGCTTTTCAAGTGGAGTATTCAGTCTATTTATATTTAATCAATATGATTGTGGTTAAGTCTACCATCTTGCCATTTGTTTTAAACAATTGTCTTTTAATAAAATTAAGGAAAAAATTGTAGTATTTTGCATTTATCCACATAATTACCATTGCAAAGTGCTCTTTACTCTTCTATGGATTCGGTTTTCCCTCTTATATTATTTCTCTGTAAATTCAACTAAATCCTAAAGGATTTCTCACAGTTAAAGCTTACTGGTGATGAATGCTCTCAACTTTCATTTATGCTAATGCATCCTTATTCCACTTTCGCTTTTGAAGGGCATTTTCTCTAAATATAGAATGCTGGGTGGATATGTATTTTGAGGAAGTTTGTTCGTGTGTTTGTTTGTTTAGCACTTTACCAATACAGTTCCATTGTCTTCTCCCCTCCATCACTTGCATTTAGAAATTACCTTAATTTGTATCATTGGTCCCCTCTGTGCAAAAGTATTTTTTCTTTACCTGCTTTTAAGATTTTTCTCTTTATCTTTGGTTTTCAGCAATTTGATTGCAATGTGCTCAGTGGGGATTTCTGTAACTATCTTTTTTGAGTATGTGGAACTTAGGTGTGTAAAGATTACATCTGTTACCAATTTTGAAAAATTTCAACCATTGTTTCTTCAAATATTTTCCACTCCAGTTCCTGCCTCTCTTCTCTTCTCTCTTCTCTTCTTTCTCTCTGTCTCTGTTTCTGTCTCTCCCTCTCCCTCCCCAGTGAAGGAATCCCCAAATGGCACCCCATAATCTCCCTGTAGTCTAGTACCCTGCTGCATAAATTCCAGGCACTTGAGCAGTCTTGAACTCTCACCTCTGCCTGCTCAGCTCAGAAAAATCACCATAATGTGCTTGACCCCATCAGCCTATACTGGAATCAGGCAGAAAGATGAGGGCAAACATAGTTTCCATCCCATATTAGTCCATTCTCACGTTGCTATAAAGAACTACCTGGGGCTGAGTAGCTTATAAACAAAAGAAGTTTAACTGACTCACATTTCTGCAGGCTGTACAGGAGGCATGGCTGAGGAGGTCTCAGGGAACTTATAATCATGACAAGGCAAAGGGGAAGCAAGCACATCTTCTCATAGCAACAGGAGAGAGAGTGAGCAAAGGGGAGTGCCACACACTTTTAAACCATCAGATCTTGCGAGAACTTACACACTACCAAGCGAACAGCAAGGGGAAATCCACCCACCTGATCCAATTACTTCCCACCAGGTCCTTCCCCCAACATTGAGAATTACAATTCAACATGAGATTTGGGTGGGGACACAGAACCGAGCTATATCATACCCCTTGTGTTTCCCTTCTCTGAAGCATCACAGTCCTGCACTGTCTATTGTTCAAAGCTTACAAAGAGATGATGCCCCATGTATTTGTCCAGTTTTACAGTTGTTTGTGATAGGAGGAAAAGTCTGGTATGAGTTACTCCATCATGGTCAGAAGCAGAAGGACATGCTTCTCACAGTCTTAATAACAATAGGTAAGTCAAGACATAACGCAATTGTCCACCAATAGTAAAGCAGTTAAATTATAATTGTATCATGGAAAACTAAGGAAAATTAAAGATTATATTTCATTGGGGAAAATGATGCAGAAATATCTGAGTGACCTATTTCAAATTTTAAAGGTAGATTACAAAATGGACATTTGTTAGTGAGGACACTAAGCATTAGCCAGGTGAAAAAAAAACAGCCAGAGAGCTATTTTGGTCAGAAGGAAACACTGGCAAAGAAGCACTGGCTGTTGGACTATTTGGAAAACTGCAAAGAATTCAACTGAGCTAAAGCAATGGATACAGTGAGTGTTTAACAGAACCCGAAGTGGGAGAGATTAGCAGAAATAAGATCAAGCAGAACCTTGTGGGTGTGCTAAAAAATGTCTCTCCTAAATTATTCAGCCTTGAAAAGGAAGGAAATTCTGACACATACGAAAACATGGATGAGCCTTGAGGACATTACACTAAGTGAAATAAACAAGTCACAAAAAGACAAATACTGTATGATTCCACTTACATGAGTTTAACCTAGAGCAGTTAAACTCATAGAGACAGAAACTAGAATGTTGGTTGCCAGGGGCTAGAGGGTTAGGGGAATGGGAGGTTGTTGTTTAATCGATAAACAATTTCAGTTTTCCAAGATTAAATGAGCTCTGGTGATTGGTTGCACAACAGTATGGATGTAATTAACACCACTGAGCCATATATTTTCAAATTGTTAAGATGATAAATTTTATGCTATGTGTATTGTACCACAATTAAACACTTTTAAATTGGAAAACAATTTTTCTATCTGAAGACAATGAATTGCTAAAGACGAATGTTAATCAGAGTGACATAATCACATTTTAGTTTAAGAGAGGGTGTCTAGCTGGGGAGATAGATTAGAGGACAATAGGCAAGGAGGACCTGTAGAAGGCACTTGAGCTACTCAAAGTGAGAAATGATGAGAATCTGGACCAGGGGAGAGCAGGGAATAAGGGGAGAGACAGTAAAGAGACGGCCATTTAAGAGGTAGACTCGACAGATATCAACAATCAGCTGGGGAAGCAGCGGTGAGAAAGAAAGAGAAACCTCAGAGAACAACCAGAATTCCAAGCTGGGAACTCAGGGAGTGGGAATATTGTGGAGATAAAAAAAAAAGACCAAGTTTGGGAGATCATATTCAACCTAGACATATTATGGATAAGGAGCAGGGATGTTCAGTTTATGTCAAATGCAAACTTAAAATTGTTTTAGCTCTAAACATTACCTTCAATAGACATTACCATCAATAAAATTGAAGAGAGGGTGTTGAGCAATACAGTTGTAAGTATGCAGTCTTTAAAATTGTATTGAATTATCAATAAAATCAAAGGGATACAAATCTTTCAAATTTGATGAAAGTTTTTCTGAGTCAGGCTTGGACCAAGATATATTCTATTTCCATGGATTATTGGATATCATAGGCTATTAAAAGTTTCTAATACTGTGATAGTCAAGCAGGCTCCACTGACCCTTAAGTGCTCCAGTACCCTCCAAGAGAAGGTCTAGAAACTGTTTCAAAGGCCACATAAAAAAATATTAAAGATGACTCTTCAAAGCATATGTATGTTTATACAATAAAAAAAGGACCAAGTGTTTATTATTCCTCAATATTCTAAATGGTGGAGTTTTGAAAAATATATTCCAGTATTAACTTCAATGATACGGAGTTTTTTTTAATATGGCATGACCACAGTAGGCCCTATTTGGTTTTGTTGGCCCTCTGGGCAATTAAAACCCATCACTTTAAGCAGCAGGTCCCAAATTAGTTTTATAGGTATTAACAATGGCAAAATTAGAAGATGCATATGAGCAAAAGGAAGAAAATGAAAATCACCACTTGTAAATATATTTTATATCAATAAAAGTTATTCTACAACATTTTCTGCTCTCCACGTAAGCCATTAAATTTTGCCTAAATATGATTCACAGGTAGAATATAATGTTTTAAAAGTCAGTGGAATGACAGCTACAACACTGTAAATTGTTGATTATAGTATCTGCCAAAGTAGATGCTTTTAAAAGCAAAAATAAAATTCACAGGAAGACACTTTACTGTGCAGTACCAAATCAAGCTGTTTTAATGATCTTCTCTTAGGGTCTTTGCAAAGGCTACATTTGCAGTTTCTCCTACTCCCATTGACTCCACCCCAACCCAGGAAATCCTGTATCAGAGAAGTGTCACTAAGGAATTAAGGAAAAAAATATTTTCTTAATTTATGGCAAACAGCTACAATGCTGTTATTATACTCAATCAGATAATTGCATCTCAGTTGCTTACACAAGCTTAGTCCCAAACAAACACACATTTGACTGATAAGTGAAGAGCTGAGGAAGTCAAGAAGGAAAACCATGACCTGCTTTTGCTGCATAGCTTGAAAAATTCGAGTGAAAAGGACAAGAAAGAGTATTGTTTCAGTATTTCTCTTTCAGACCATGGTGGAAAGTCAGTACATGGGCAGCTACATGTATGCACTCCTTTTTGATCTTTAAAACAAATATTGGTTTTTCTTAATTGCATGAAAACAATTAGTATCAATAGTAATGAGTTTGCTAATTGAAGGGCAAGATAAGGCATGTCTGCAAGGGAAACTTACGGCAATGTTGGTGTCTCTTACACAAGTGTGTCTTAGAAGTACATGCTCTGTTGCACAATATATGGCAAGCTCTCCATGCCACTTACAGCAATCTTGAGTGGACTGGAAGGAGGGTCATGATACTCTGCACAGGTACCCACAAACTGGACATACATGATCCTCAAATAACACAAACTTATAAACCTTATGTTTGGAAGTGGTCTCAGAATTTAATCTTTTCAATCTACCCAACTGAGGGACTCTCCTCAATACAATGCCTAGGAGTTGGTATTCACAGAAGTCTCTGGCAGAAAAAAAAAAAAATGTATGAAAGAGTTAGCAGGGTGGAAAGAAGATTTTGAGGGTATAGAGTAAAACTTTTCCCCATTTTCCCTGAGGAAATCGAGAAAGTTTCTAAAATGAGGTTGGTGAAAGATGAAAGAAAATTAGAAAATCATTTAGCCTTGAGAAAAGACAATGATAGTGAACTTCAGGATAATGTTTTCTCTCGGGGTATGACCAGTTTTCCAAATATCCATGAGGGTCACAAAAGAAACATTTTAAATCATAAACCATTTCATTCTCTTTTTCATTCTATTTAAATTAAAAAGCACAGAAATGTCCTGAAAAGGAAAAGCTAAATGCCACAGTGGGCTTCTAAGGGAATGTGACTAAATACAGTCTTTGGAGATGTTTGAAAACTGGACTGATTTAAGTGTAGTCCAGGGTTGGGCATGGTGGCTCATGCCTGTAATCCCAGCACTTTAGGAGGCTGAGGTGGGTGGATCACTTGAGGTCAGGAGTTTAAGACCAGCCTGGGCAACTTGATGAAACTTGTCTCTACTAAGAATACAAAAATTAACCAGGTGTGGTGGCGAACACTTGNTTTAAATCATAAACCATTTCATTCTCTTTTCATTCTATTTAAATTAAAAGCACAGAAATGTCCTGAAAAGGAAAAGCTAAATGCCACAGTGGGCTTCTAAGGGAATGTGACTAAATACAGTCTTTGGAGATGTTTGAAAACTGGACTGATTTAAGTGTAGTCCAGGGTTGGGCATGGTGGCTCATGCCTGTAATCCCAGCACTTTAGGAGGCTGAGGTGGGTGGATCACTTGAGGTCAGGAGTTTAAGACCAGCCTGGGCAACTTGATGAAACTTGTCTCTACTAAGAATACAAAAATTAACCAGGTGTGGTGGCGAACACTTGTAATCCCAGCTACTCAGGCAGCTGAGGCATGAGAATTGCTTGAACCCAGGAGGTGGAGGTTTCAGTAAGCCAAGATTACACCACTGCACTCCAGCCTGGGTGACAGAACAAGACTGCCTCAAAAAAAAAAAAAAAAAAAAAAAAAAAAAAAAAAGAAGAAGAAGAAGAAGAAGATAAAAGAAGAGGAACACAGGATAATTCCATTTACGAATGAGGAAAATAAGGTGTTAAGTGTAGCCCAAAGACAAGAATGGCTGGATGACCTCTTGAAGACCCCAGTCCTGTGGTATCAAATGCACTGCCTCGGTGCTCTCCAGTATCTTTCCTGTGCCTAAGGAAGAATCCAGGAAGTTCATTGACTACGGAGGTCAAAGTTAAGGAGTCCAAGAATTCTGCAGCATTGCCAAGAACCTCAGAGATTATTAATGATTTTTTAGGATGAGTGAGCAACTTCATGAAGGAGAGAGAAAAAGAAAATGCTTTGGTGAAAACTGAAGTTTTTCAAAGCAGTTCTGCAAATTTTTCGATTAATTTCCCATTCAGTTTGGGATTTGATTTTAACCTACCTGCAAGTTAATAAGGTAGCCCAGTGTTGTTTCATGGATGCTGGCAGGAGACATAGGGCCTGTAGTTTAGAGACAAAAGACTTTGTTGCTCATGGTACAGGAAACAGCCCACACATCGATATGTTTGTGCCAATTCCACTTGCCCTCCAATTCTCACAGGTCCTGCACAGAGTAGGCTGCTCTATAGGAGACGAACACTGAGCTTGGGGGGCTCAACATTTCATAGCAAGCAATAAGCAAGGTGACTCTTTGTCCCAGAGAAAGACATTACTTCATCCCTCAAGGTGCCCACTGCAAACACAATCTTGGGAAATGGCCTGAGTGCAAAGCATCGTTGGCCTTGCATTCTTGGCATACTCAGCAAAATGTGTAGGAATGTGAGATACCTATGTGACAATGTCCCTCCCATTATTTTCTCTCATTATCTCATTCTCTTGCCTAACCCTCCTTCCCTTCCTGAAACTATGGGGAAATGGAAATTCTAGTATGTGGGCTCAGACCCTTCCCATAGCCTAGCTCATCACACCTTTGAGGTCTGTGGCTTGAGAAGAACTCCCCCCACTCAGGAATTCTTATACCATTTCAGATGCTGAGAAATAAATGTCATCATCTCCATAATCTCTTCTATGAGCACCCAGGAAGTAAGTGGGCTGTTCCTGCTTCTCTTGGCTTCCTTTATGCCTCACTGCCCACAGTTTTCATCTCCTCCCCCTTGGTGTCTAACTTTCATCTCTGTTTGTTGTCTCAACAACACTCAAAACATCTTACCATACTCCATATACAGATCCCAAAAATTCAGTTTTCCTTTTTTTCCTTTCTTGCTCTGTCCCCCAGGCTGGAGTGTAGTAGCGCAATCTCTGCTCACTGCAAGCTCCGCCTCCCAGGTTCAAATGATTCTCCTGCCTCAGCCTCCCGAGTAGCTGGGACTACAGGAGTGTGTCACCACGCCTGGCTAATTTTTTGTATTTTTAGTAGAGATGGGGTTTCACCGTGTTAGCCAGGAAAAAGTTCAGTTTTCTTAGTTCTGTCCCTCATTGAGGAACTGTATCCATAGTCATTTCTGAGAAAACACTGAAGTAAGTGTTTGGTAAGAGAAAAAGAATTAACATTTACTGAGCGCCCACTAGGTACGACTAGATACTGCACAAGGCAATTTCACCTATGGTATCTCACTTAATATTCACAATCCATAAGGTAGGAATTATTATTCTTTTCACATAAGAAAATAGACTCAGTGAAGCAGTTATCCTACCAACACCACAGAGCTGCTGGGAAGAATCGGCAAGATGTAAACAGAGATCCACGTGGCCTACTGTACTATAGCACATTTGCTCAACCATTCCAAAGGGCTTCCACAAGTCACACAAGTGACTTGCAAGTATCCCTCATTGCATTGCTCTGAGCTGTGTTACGATATATGATGCCAAGGCAAACTGACCATTTGCCCAAAGGAAGATATTTTGCCTTCTTACCACACACACACACACACTCATCTCTTGAATCAGAATTTTGGATCCAAAATAATTACACATTTTTGTTAACCATTTGCTCTTTTTTTTTTTTTTCCCCTCATCTATGCTATGTGCTCTCTGCTATGTGACAGTGAGAGGTGGCTGTGGAGTCACCTAAGGGCCTAAGGAGTATGTGGTTTCCAAAGTCTCTGGTCTGGGTCACAGGAAGCTAAAAAATAAAAACAAAATGAGGACAAGGTCAGGCATCTGGGTTGATCACCATGAAGCTACCTGCAGCATTCAGTCCAGAAACAGAGCCACGTTTCCCTAGAGCTTACAACAGTTTCATAGTCAGGAGTAATCTATGAACAAAGCAGCCTGAGGGTCATTTGGAAGCTTCTGCTGAACTAAGGCAGAGAAGTTCAGAGCTACCTACAAGACTCAAGTTTGCTGACCAACCCTTACCCAGCTTCTGTCTTAGTTCCATCATTGTTGGTGTCTTCTGGGGATATAATAGAAAGTACACAGATTTTTAAATCAACGGATTTTAAAGCCTAGATCTATTCTATGACCTTGAGCAAATAATGCACTCTCTCTTGGATGTAAGCCCCATAAGGACATAGACTACATCTGTACTCATAAATGCCAAGTATATATTAGGTACTTAATCAACATTTATTTATCAACAATACATTTCTCTGAGCCTCAGTTTCCTGGAGGATACCTGTATTAGTCTCTTTTCATGCTACTAATAAAGATATACCTGAGACTGGGTAATTTATAAAGAAAAAGAGGTTTAATGGGCTTACAGTTCCATGTGGCTGGGAAGGCCTCACAATCACAGCAAAAGGCAAAAAGCATGTCTTACATGGCAGTAGACAAGACAGAATTCATGCAGGGAAACTCCCCCTTACAAAACCATCAGATCTCCTGAAACTTATTCACTCTCATGATAACAGTACAGGAAAGACTCACCCCCATGATTCAATTATCTCCCACTAGGTCCCTCCCATGACATGTGGGAATTGTGGGAGCTACAATTCAAGATGAGATTTGGGTGGGGACACAGCCAAACTATATCAATACCCACCTCAGATTGTAGCAGGGATGCAATGAGCTAATGTATTGAAACCTTCTGGCAGTGTCTAACTTACCAGAGATTCTTAATAGCTGCTAGTCACCTGCCTCATTCCTCTCCAGACTGCCTGATAAAGGGTGCTGAGGAAGGTACCAACACCTGCACACCTCTCTCTGCCTCTACCACCTTCCTTCTAAATTGAACAAGAAGCCAGCAGAAGACATTCACTTCTCAGAAGGAGAAGGCAAGGATGCAGGACCTTCTGGTTTGTCTATGCTTCAATTCAAATTACGGTCTTAAAAAGTATGCTTTAAAAACTCCTGTTATTTAATAACAGGGGATTTGGAAGTACAAGGGTCTTTTATTTTACTAATCTCCTTCTGCCTCAGGGAATAGGTAATTCTGGCTCTACCTTAGAATCAACACTGGCCCAATACATCCCATTTTCTTCCAGGTTTAACTTTATAGAAACAGTTCCCAACAGCCATGACCACTGATACTCACTTCTTGGGTCAGATAAAATTCTCACCTGCCAGCAATAAGGCCACCTTTCTTTTCTTCACCCAGGAAGTCATAATGATAGCGAGTAAAAGTGATACCATTATAGAGAAAGTTTAGAATACATCCTCACCTATTTGGTTAGAAAGTAAACCATTTGCAAGCTTGACTACTTTACCCTGATGTTACTATTAAATTGCTGGTGACCCAGCTTACAGTTGACAACCCAGCTCACAGCACTGGGGTGAATGCTCATCAATGATTAAGAACTATTGAAATCTTCAGAGTGTAGCTAATACAAATTTTCTTAAAAACTATTTCCTGATGGGATCTGTTTTGGCCTCAGCATTTTTAAGTTCATTTGGAGAAATTAACCTAAAGAATTATTAAGAAAATGTAACTGAGTTTTTTAAAGATATGGGGCATTTCCATTTTTGTTCAGAGAAGGGTTTCATTCCATTAGCTTATGACAAACACACACACACATGATACCGTCTTGTGTAACCTTATGCTTGACAAGAGACAGTATACAGCATCTGCTTGGCTTCACCACCAACCAGTAATTTGTACAATACCCATGGTGGGGGGGGCAGGGGCAATCCCAGAGTCAGGCCTTCTTACAAAACGTTTAGAAAATAGTTAATTCAACAAATGATAGGCCCACTATTTCTCCTAGCTCTACACTGGGAAACTCCCAAGTTTAGTCACTCTGCTATCAAAGAGGTGTTATGTTCTCCGTCTCTGTTCTTTCTCTATCTTAATATCTAATGTTCTTTGATCTCTCTGATTTTGACGTTCCCCAACCATACTCATTATTCATGAGCCATGTAGAGGGGAGAAGGAAAATCTTTCTCCTTCATATTTAATCAGTAGCATTTCCGTGAGAAAAATCCCCTATAGTGGGGGCACCAGGGCTTTATGCTGCCATTTATCAGATCTTACCTTGTGTGGGCATTATGCTAAGAGCTCTGTCTGCTTGGTTCCATTTAACTATCACAGCAGTCCTCTGAGTGTTTCCTAATAGATGAGGAAATAGATACTGATAGGTGTAAATGTCTTACCCAGAGACCCCAGTATCAGGCTCCAGAGCCCATGCTCTGTCTGACTATAATGCTATAAAAGAAGGTACCCTTGTTACTGGAAAGGGGTCGCAATCCAGAACCCAAGAGAGGGTTCATGGATATCATAAAAGAATTAATTTGGTGAATCCATAAAGTGAAAGCAAGTTTATTAAGCAAGTAAAGGAATAAAAGAATGGTTACTCCACTGGCCCACTTTTACGGTTAAACAAGGGGTGGATGATATGCTGATGATATGCTAAACAAGGGGTGGATTATTCAGGCCTTCCCTTTGTAGACCATATAGGGTAAACTTCCTGACATTGCCATGGCATTTGTAAACTGTCATGGCACTGATGGGAGTCAGCAGTGAAGACGACCAGTGGTCAGTCTCATTGCCATCTTGGTTTTGGTGGGTTTTAGCCAGCTTCTTTACTGCAACCTGTTTTATCAGCAAGGTTTTTATGACCTGTATCTTGTGCTGACCTCCTATCTCATCCTGTGATGTAGAATGCCTAACCTCAGGGAATACAGCCCAGTAGACCTCAGCCTTATTTTACTCAGCTCCTATTTGAGATGGACTCATTTTTGTTCAAACGCCTCTGACAGCCATTTTCTAGAATTTAAAGTGTTACTACAAGGAAATCATTGTCCACTTGTTCTCTCTGCTAAGGCTCAAACAAAAGAACATGAGCTTAAGTTACATGGGAAGAATTGGTTAGACAAGTTGGTCATGATCCCCTGAAACAGAAAGCTAGGGGACGGAATGGAAGCTCCATCCTTGAAAGTGACTATAAGATGATGGGTACAATGGCTCATGCCTGTAATCCCAGCACTTTGGGATGCTGAGGTGGGTGGATCACGAGGTCAGCAGATTGAGACCAGCTCGACCAACATGGAGAAACCCCTTCTCTCCTAAAAAATACAAAAATTAGCAGGGTGCGGTAGTGCACACTTGTAATCCCAGCTATTTGGGAGGCTGAGGCAGGAGAATCACTTGAACCCAGGAGGCGGAGGCTGCAGTGAACTGAGATCATGCCAGTGTACTCCAGCCTGGGCAACAGAGAGAGATCCATCTCAAAAAAAAAGAAAAGAAAAGAAAGTGCCTATAAGAGCAACAGTAATTGCCTGTCTTTGGTGGTTAGGGAAACATAAACTCTTTTCTTTCAGGGTTGAGTTACTCGAAGAGGAAATTTTAATTAAAGGAATTCTCATAGCTAAGATTTAATGTGGTGCTTTTTCTGTGTCAGACTCTATTCAAGTGCTTTATATTATAGAACTGAGATCAGAAAAAGTGAAAAGTTTCTTCCTCTGAAAAATAAAGTCTCTTCAAACTATTTTAAAAATTACAAACAACAAAGTTCCATTTCACAAATACCATCAAAATAGTATTTCAGCTCCAAAGGCAGTAAAAAAAAAAAAAAAAAAAAATTGGTGAGGTAGAGATGGGGGAGAAAAAAATGAGAAAATAATAAGCAAAGCAAAGTTGGGTAGCAGTGAGGAAGAAGTAAAGGGAATATGAAGGAAATACATTTAAAGATGGGGAAGGGGAGATGAGAAAGAATCAGAAGGAAAGGACAGGAGAGAAACTGAAAGGTAAAGATAAAAAGTGGAACAGCTGAAGGAGAGGAAAGCTTTATACGATTATTTTTGCATCACACTCTGCTATTCATTTAGGTCATAAGTGGACTTTAGGCCAAACTATCAATGGGTTCTGTTAAAAGAAAACTTCAGACAAGTTAAATTTGATGGAGTTTAATTGAGCAAAAAAAATAGAAAGTGAATGGTGAATCAGGCAGCCTCCAGAATCACAGAAGATTCAGAGAGACTCCAGGGGTGCCTTGGGGTCAGAACAAATTTATAGACAAAAAAGCTAAGTGTCATACAAGAATCAAAATCAGAAGTGAGGTACAGGAACAGTGGGATTGGTTACACTTGGGGTTTGCCTTATTTGTACACAGTTTGAACACTTAGCAGTGTATGAGTGGTTGAGGTATGGCCACTGGGATTGGCCAGCACTCAGCTATTGTTATGGTTGCATACTACTAAGTTAGGTTTTCAATCTTGTCTGCCTATTAAGCTAGGTTACTGTTTGTCCACAAGGACTCACACATAGAAGTATGGAGTCCTTTTCAGGCCATATTTAGTTGGCTTTAACAGTTCTTTCCTTTTACAATGCCTAGTTAACTGTTTAACCATTGCTCACAGGTTTTCAATGTCTCTTATCAAGTTTTCAAACTCTTGGCATGAACTGGGGTAATACCAGTAGCTATCGGGAAAAATTACCACCCAGGCCACCCTGCAGATAGCCAGGAACTGTTGTTTCTCACACTGAACACAATCAAAATGAAAAACAAATTGATCCTTAAGTCAGAAGTCACTTTAATATTCTCTGAGAAAATGGATTGGACTACATGGCTTACATTTCGGTTCAATGTCAAAAAATAAAATAAAATCTATCTACAAACAGAACACTGTGAGCAGCATTCTCAATGGAAAAAGTCTATCCCTGGCTGGACTCTAGATCTCCTCTCTCTACGGAGCAATCCCTTGCTACATCTGTTCTTTAAGCTAGTCAATGAACCTTCCAGTCTATAAGTTCTGTCGGCCAGTCTCATCACCTCCTCAAAGAAACTCTCTGAGGTGTTTCCTGTATCATAATAATGCGTGGAGTGGCTCCTCTAGCCTCATTCATCTTGGCTTTCCATTCATTACTATGTTCTACCCTAGCTCAAGAAATCAGGAATAGTAGCACATTTTTCAAGTTAAGTTGAAAGTTTTCCAAGTTCCCTAAGTCTCCACAGGCAACTTTACAGATTTGTATAACACAAAATGGAATTCTGAAAGCAGAGTGAAGCTGTTTGGAATAATCAGAAAGTCACCAGATGTTGCAGTTACAGGGCATATGAAATGCTTTCTTCTAAATGTGCATGTGATTAAATCTTGCGGAACTACTCTATCATTATAGTAATGGATTCTTTTCCTCACAAAGTTGCATTTTTTCTACTCAAAGTCTCTTTTGACTAAATGAATTTCGTATGTGTAATCAAAACATTATGCATGTCATTGTACTTGGAGTTAATTGGAGCAATTTTTATTAAAAATTACCCACATGGTAAAACACTCTTTGAAAACAATTTCATGAAGGAGACTTTTTAAAGTTATTATTTTAAACATATCCATGCATCTTTGTTTTCACTGCAGCATTTGTATTTTATTATTTTATTTTTATCTATTTATTTTTTTACCAAATGGGTGTTCTTAGATACAACGTGTTTTTACATCAGTGTATACATTATATTTTGGTGTCGAGCAATAACTAGAAGGTTATGTATTACTGTGCAGGAAAATTTAAAGCTTCAAAACTTACTAGAAGTAAAAGGAATTTACAGGTATATTTATTAACAAAAACCATGTTCACAGTGCAGTAAGAACACGGGTTACAAAGAGGGTTAGAGTATAATTTTTATTTAAAATGTAACAGAAATATAAGAATTAACTATTATTGAGGATTCACTACAGGTAGGAATTGTTCTAAGTATTTCGCATTGATTATTTCATTTTATCTTCATTACAATTCGGTACAAGCTGTGTACGGAATCAAGAATCGCTTGAACCCAGGAGGCAGAGGTTGCAGTGAGCCGGTACAAGCTCTGTACCAAATTGTAATAAGGATACATTGTAATGAGGATACACTGTAATGTATGTGAGAGAATGGGAATTGAGGCACAACCATATTAATTGTTTTGCTTAAAGTCACTCAACTTTTTTTTTTTTTTTTGTCACCGGCTTTTTTTTTTTTTTTTTTTTTTTTTTTTTTTTTTTTTTTTTTTTTTTTTTTTTTTTTTTTTGAGACAGAGTCTCCCTCTGCCCCCAGACTGGAGTGCAGTGGCGGGATCTCAGCTCACTGCAAGCTCCGCCTCCCGGGTTCACGCCATTCTCCCGCCTCAGCCTCCCGAGTAGCTGGGACTACAGGCGCCCGCCACCTCGCCCAGCTAATTTTTTTGTATTTTAGTACAGACGGGGTTTCACCGTGTTAGCCAGGATGGTTTCGATCTCCTGACCTCGTGATTCGCCCGTCTCGGCCTCCCAAAGTGCTGGGATTACAGGCCTGAGCCACCGCGCCCGGCCAAGTCACTCAACTTGTAACTGGATTTAAACCCAGTTTAGTTTGGCTCTAGGGATGACTTGATCAACATGTTGTTCTGACTCGGGAGCGCTGGGCTCAGACTTTGTGGGTTCAAATCCAGGCTATGCTAATTGCCAGTCATGTGATCTCGAGCAAGTTATCTAACCTCCCTAAGCCTCAGTGTCTTCCATTATGAAATGGAGAAAACAATAGCTGACTCATAACATGGTGTTGACACGTAGATAAAGTGAGAAAATCCATTTAAAGTGTTTAGCACAACGCCTAGCCCACAGTAAGGATTCAATAAATGTTCATCATCATCATCTTCAAATTCTGAAAGAATATACAGTCATGCACCACATAACAACATTTTGGTTAATGATGAACCACATATATGACAATGGCCCTGTAAGATTGTAAGATTATAATGGAGCTAAAAAAGTCCTAGCACCTAGTGATGTCATAGCTGTCATAATGTCATAGCACAACACATTCCTCATAAGTTTGCAGGCGTAAACAAATTTACTGCACTGTCAGTTATATAAGAGTCTAGCATGTACAATTATGTAACAGTAAATAATACTTGATAATGATAATAACCTATGTTCCTAGTTTATGAATTTACTATACTATTCTTTTTGTTATCTTAGAGTCTACTCTTTCTACTTATTTAAAAAAAAAAAAAAGTTAACTGTGAAACAGACCAAAGCAGGTCCTTCAAGAAATATTCCAGAAGAAGGCATTGTTATCACAGATGACAGCTCTATGAGTGTTACTACTCCCAAAAACTGTCCAGTGGGGGCCGGACGTGGTGGCTCACTCCTGTAATCCCAGCACTTTGGGAGGCTGAGGCAGGCAGAATGCCTTAGGTCAGGAGTTCGAGACCATTCTGGCCAACATGGTGAAACCCTGTCTCTACTAAAAATACATATATTAGCCAGGGGTGGTGGCACATGCCTGTAGTCCCAGCTACTCTGGAGGCTGAGGCAGAAGAATCACTTGAACCCAGGAGGCAGAGGCTGCAGTGAGCCAAGATGGCACCACTGCACTCCAGCCTGGGTGACAGAGCAAGACTCCATCTTAAAAAAAAAAAAAAAAACTGTCCAGTGGGACAAGATGAAGTGAAAGACAGTGATATTGATGATCCTGACCCTGTATAGGCCTTGGCTAATGTGTGTGTTTGTGTCTTCGTTTCTAACAAAAAAGTTTTAAACATTAAAAAAAAAAACTAGAAAAATGTGTATAAAATAGGAATATAAAGAAAAAACATGTTTTTGTACAGCTGGGCAATGTCTGTGTTTTAAGCTAAGTGTTATTAAGAGTCAAATTTTCTTGAATTAAAAGATTTATAAAGTTAAAAGTTACAGTAAGTTAGGGTTAACTTATAACTGAAGAAAGAAAAATTTTATATAAATGTAGTATAGTTTGAGTGTACAGTGTTTACAACATCTACAGTAGTGTAAAGTCCTAGACATTCATATTTACTCACCACTCACTCGCTGATCCACCCAGAGAAACTTCCAGCTCTGCAAGCTCCGTTCATAAGTGCCTTATACATGTGTGCCATTTTTTATCTTTTATGCTGGGTTTTTACTGTTCCTTTTCTATGTTTAGATGTGTTTAGACACACAAATTGTTACCATTGAGTTACAGTTGCTTACAGTATTCAGTATAGTAACGTGCCGTACATGTCTGTAGCCTAGGAGAGATAGGCTATGCCATGTAACCTAGGTGTGTAGTAGGCTATCCCATCTAGGTTTGTGTAAGTACACTCTATAACGTTTGCAGGATGATAAAGTCCCCTCAGGACACATTTCTCAGAACGTATCCCCATTGTTAAGCAACCCATGTCCATATGCCCAAATAGTAACAGTGGTAATCTCTAGGAAATATAATTACAGAAAACTTTCCTATTTTGACTTAACAGTGTGTTCTACTTTTTCTTTTCTTTTTTATTTTTTTGAGACATGGTCTCACTCTGTTGTCTAGGCTGGAGTGCAATGGCACGATCTCAGCTCACTGGAATCTCCACGTCCTGGGCTCAAGTGATTCTCCCACCTCAGCCTCCTGAGTAGCTGGGACTATAGGTACGTGCCACCATGCCTGGCTAATTTTTATATTTTTAGTAGGAACAGGATTTTGCCATGTTGGCCAGGTTGTTCTTGAACTCCTGGGCTCAGCGATCCACCTGCCTCAGCCCCACAAAATTGCTGAGATTCCACGTGTGAGCCACCACGCCTAGCCTACTTTTTCTATAATAAATACATGTTGTGTGTTTAACAAAACTACTGGATATAAAGTAAAATTCGCATTTCTTAATTGTTGCATGCTACAAATAAAATAATATCTATAGAGGGAGGAGTCACAATGCTGAACTTTCACCAAGCACATATTGTATATCAGGCATCATCTTGGCTTAAAAAACACAAAAATCAATAAGACATGGAATAAACTCTGACACAGTTTGCAGTACAGCAGGCAAAAAAAGACCCGTAAAGGGAGTGCTTTCAAGACAGCAAGGTAATATTTCAAGAGAGACATGTGCACTATGTATGTTATATATGCCCGGAAAGGGCTAGAAAGCTCTCCAAGATGCAAGAGAAGGCTTTGCACTGAAGGGGAAGGGAGTATGAGTCCTCATGGCATCAGGAGATGTGTCCTCCAACTTCTCAGAGAAAAAAACTAATTATTACTATAATATGTTAGAAATGTCAGCAGTATCAAAATCAGCTGCATACACTGTGAGCCAGAAGCCACATTTCTGTTTATATGGGACTAAAATGTACGAGTACCGCATCTAAGGATCTATGTGATCCCCAGCAACCAAGTCACCTCCCGTCATGCTCACAGGTAAGTCTAACGTCCTGAGTCCTGAGAATGAGTAGGAAATCTCCAAGTGGAGAGCAGAGGAGACTTTTCTGACCAAAGTAAGTTAGGGTAGAAGCAATGGCAGGGAGCTGTTAGAGGAAAGGTTTGGAGGAAAAAGGAGAAGCTCACCCCATGAGAGGTATCCACGCAGGAGGAAAACTGGTAGGAAGTGAGGCGACAGGATCTACTCAAATTCCCAGAAAACAACAGTGAGAGAAAGGAAGACTTGGTAGGACGGTGGAGCCTGCACTGAATTTTGCACTGATGGAGACATGAGCCTGTAAAATATGGATTCCTTGTCTTATTTTGTACACTTACCACTCTGCAAGAGACCAGTAAACCTGAAACTCACCTGATCTGAAAGAGTTGCAGTGCTTCAGCTAAGTCCAGGGGTAACGTTTGATTACCAATGGGAAAAGTCAATTTGGCATGTTACTTGGATGCTGCTGCTCATAAATTGCCATTCTTCCAATTCCTGGAGACAGGCTATTTATTTTTAAAAATCAGACAAAGCTTTTATACTGTCTTAATAAATTAAACATAAAACCTTCAAAGTTGCCAACTGACAAAGAATCTCAACATAAGCACAAGAGTTGGAACTACATTAAAGGCCTGATACAAATCATTAAGACAAATGAGAATACCCTCCCTATAAACCGAATGTTTGCACCCCCTAAATTCATATATTGAAACCTAATCTCCAGTGTGATGGTATTAGTAGGTGGGGCCTTTGGGGGTTAGGTTATGAGGTTGGGAGCCCTCATGAATGGATGAGTGCCCTTATAAAAGAGGCCCCAGCGTACTCCCTTGCCCCTTCCATGAAGGGAGGACACGGCAAGAAGATGGCAGCCTGTGAGCCACAAAGCAGGCCCCTACCAGCCGCCAAAATCCATCGCATCTTCATCTAGGACTTCCCAGTCTCCAGAACTGTGAGAACTATATTTCCATTATTTATAAGCCATCCAGTTTATGGTACTTTGTTATAGAAGCCTGAACAAGCTAAGACAATGCCCAAAAGTGAAATGTGTAAAAGTCATGGTCAAGTAATTTATACACAAAAACAAGGGCAAACGACAGATACACATACAAAGATGGCTATTCTTCTCAATAATAGAAGAAATTCTAATGAAAACAATTAAGTACAATTGTTTTTGTCAAATTGAAAAATACTTTTAGAATGATAAGCTAATGGTACTGTTTAGAGAAACTTTCAGAACTGTTTGATAATATGCACATACTTTAACCCAACACTAGGACTTGCAATTCTAGAAATGAATTTTAAGGAAATAGTTAAGGATATGCACAAAAAATTGTGGCAAACATATTCATGATAAAATAGTTCAGGCAAGGCATGGTGGCTTATGGCTGGAATCCCAGCACTTTGGGAGGCCGGGGCAGGTGGATCACTTGAGCCCAGGAGTTTGAGATCAGCCTGGGCAACATGGTGAAACTCCATCTCCACAAAAAATATAAAAATTAGCTGGGCGTGGCAACACATGCCTATAGTCCCAGCTACTTGTGAACCTGGGGCAGGGGATGGAGAGCTGAGATGGGTCCACTGCACTCCAGTCTGGGCAACAGAGCAAAACTCTGTCTCAAAATGAATTAATAATTAATTAAATTTGTTCAAAAAACAATTTGGAAACAATCAAAATGTTCAACAATCAGTGATTAAATAAATTATGTCATTTTTAACTTTTTATCTTGAAATCATGTTAGACTTACTGAAAAGTTGTTTAATAGTACAGAAAACCAGCCAGGCATGGTGGCTCACGCCTGCACTCCCAGCACTCTGAGAGGCTGAGGCAGATGGATTGCCAGAGGTCAGGAGTTCCAGACCAGTCTGGCTAACATGGTGGAACTCCGTCTCTACTAAAAATACAAAAAAATCAGCCTGACGTGGTGGCATATGCCTGTAATCTCAGCTACTCAGGAAGCTGAGGCAGGGCAACTGCTTGAACCAGGGAGGTGGAGGTTGCTGGGAGCCGAGATCATACCGCTGCACTCCAGCCTGGGCAACAGACTGAGACTCGTCTCAAAAAAAAGAAGTACAGAAAACCCCTATATATCTTTGTGTTTGTTTTCTATTGTTGCTGCAACCAATTAACACAAATTTGGTGTCTTAAAATACCACAAACTTATTAACTATCAGCACTGTAGGTCAGAAGTCCAAAATGGATCTCACTGCACTAAAGTCAAGGGCTGTGTTCCTTCCTGGAGGCATAGAAGCACAATCCATTTCCTTGTCCACCCAAGTCATTGGCAGAATTCAGTCTCTTGTGGTTGTAGCCACAGGTCCCCTGAGGTCCCCATTTTCTTGCTGGCTGTCAGCTACAGGTCATTCCCAGCTTCTAGAGGCCTCCTACATTCTTTGGCTCATGGACCCCTCCCTCCTTCCTCAAACCCAGCAACCATAGGCAAAGTCACCCCCACACTGAGAATCTCTGCTGCCTCTTTTTTCATCACATCTCTCCGACCAGCTCTTCCGCCTTCCTCTTCCACTTTTAAGGACTTGTGTCATTACATGGATAATCCAGATAACCTCTTTTCAATTTAAGGTCCAGAACCTTAATTCCATCTGCAATGTTCCTTTTGGCATCAAATGTAACATTCCACAGGTTCCAGGGATTAGGACATGGACATCTCTGGAGGGGGAAGGAGGATCAGATCACTATGCCTACTACAACCCTTCACTCAGCTTCTGCTAATGATAACATCTTGCAAAATATAATTATTAAAGCCAACAAATTAACTTTAGTACAACACTAGTAATTGAACTACCAATTTTACTAACATTTTACCAGTTTTTCCACTAATGACCTTTTTCTGTTCTAAAATCCAACCCAGGATCCTTCACCGCATTGATTGTCCTCTCTCCTTGGTCTCCTCCAATCTGTGACAATTCCTCACTATGTGCTTGTTGTTAATGAAAAGTGCTGGTCAGTTATTTTGTAGAATGTTGTTAATTTGGGCAACATAGTGAAACTCCATCTCTACAAAATACAAAAATTAGCTGGGCATGATAGTGCATGCCTATAGTTCCAGCTACTTGGGAGGCTAAGGCAGGAGGATTGCTTGAATCTGATGTCTTGGCATGATTAGACTGAGGGTATTATTCATTTTGGGCAATAATACCACAGAAGTGATGTGCCGTTCGCAGAATATCACATTAGGAAATATATGATGTTGATATGTTTTATTACTAGAGATGTTACCTCTGATCATTTGGTTACAGTGATATCTGTTGGGTTTTACCACTGCAAAGTTACTATTTTTCCCTTTGTAGGAAAAATATCTAATAAATGATAAATATTAATATCTGATAAGTATATTATGGGAGATACTTCAAAACCAAGCCAATATCCTCTTTCTTCTCAAACTTTCACGTACTAATTTTAGCATTCCTTGGAAGATCTTGTTTGAAGCAACTGTCTCTGCATTCTACTGCTGATTTCCTAGATCCTCATTTCTTCTGGATTCATTTATTAATCGAAATTATTCTGTAATGAATAGCTGTCCCTTCTGTATTTTATTTACTCTATTACTTATTTACATCAGTTTGGACTCATGGATATTTATCCTATTCTATCGGTTATAATCCAATAATATTATTATTTGTTTTGTTGCTTAATTTGTTCCCACTTTGGCCACTGGGACCTCTTTCAGGTTGGCTACCGTATCTTTTTGACAGCCTCCCATCTTTTTCCTTCTTCCTTTTTTTTTTAAGCACTTCTTTACTCTCTGGCACAACAAGATGCTCCAGGCTCATCTTGTGTTTTCTCCACATCAACCCTGGAATTAATCACTTCTCCATAGAGCTCTGATTCCTCTCACAGCAAAATAGTACTTAGACATCAAGATCTGGGTGTTATACAAGCTCATAGTTCTGGAGAAGACATTACTTCTAGGCCTTCTCAATAGACAGAGTTTGGAAATATATATAGGTATATTAACCCATTCTTATACACATTTTTTTACCTTTTTGTGTGTGTGTGTGTGTGTGTGCGTGCGTTTGTGTTTGTGTGTGTAGATTTAAACTGATACCTCTGATTTCTAATTCTACATCAATGGTTTATTCTAGCCTTTCTCTTACTTTTTTAGTTAACTATCTTTCTTTCTTTGACAGTGAGAAATCTGGTTTTTGTTTCCTACTATGTATTTGTTTATTTGTTTAATCTTAGTATACATCAAAGTCATCTCAGAAGTGCCAATCCATAACACTCTAGGAAATAAATTCACGAATTATAGTATTTATATACAGTTATTTTTGTCTTTAGCCCTACAGTGTCTAGCCAGAATAGTATTATAGAACTTCAGTTCATTCTTTTCTTCATGGCTGCCTTCAGTGTTATTTGTAATACAGTTAGGTTCATTTATTACTGTATTCCATTTGGATTCCCCGATATTCTGACTGATTTTTAAAAATATTTTATCTATAGAAAACTTCATTTTCTGTGACACACAGTCCTACTGATTTTGACAAATGTATACTCCTGTATCCACCATCACAGTCCTGCTACACAGAAGTTCTATCGCTCTAAAATTTCCTTCATCCTACCCCCTCTAGTCAATCCTTACCTATTCCCTACTCTTGGCAACGACTTTTACTTTTTATCCTTTCAGTTTTGCCTTTTTCAAAATGTCACATGAATGGAATTAGACAATGGTAGCCTTTTGGGTCTGGCTTCTGCCAATTAGTAAAATGCATTTAAGACTTACCCATATTGTTTTGTGAAACAATAATTTATTCTTTATTGCTGAGTAGTACTTCCTTGTGTGATGTTTCACAGTTTATCCATTTACCAATTGAAGGGCATCTGGGTTCTTGCCAATTTTTGTCAAGTATAAATAAAGCTACAGGTCGGGCATTGTGGCTCATGCCTGTAATCCCAGAACTTTGTGAGGCTAAGGTGAGTGGATTGCTTGAGCCCAAGAGCTCGAGATCAGCCTGGGCAACACGGCGAGACTCCACCAAAAATACAAAAATAAGCTGAGACTGGTGATGCACACATGCAGTCCCAGCTACTTTGGGGGATGAGGTGGGAGGACTGCCTGAGCCCAGAAAGTCAAGGCTGCAGTGAGCTATAATCATGCCACTGCACTCCAGTCTGGGCAACAGAGCGAGAGCCTATCTCAGAAAAATAAATAAATAAAGTTACTATAAACATTTACAATTTGCACATAGATCTTTGTGTGAACATAAGTTTTCATTCCTTTTTTGGTAAATATCTAAGAGTGGGATTGTTGGTTCATATGGTAAGTCTACATTTAACTGCATAAGAAATTGCCAAACTGTTTTTCATAATGATTGTACCATTATGTATTCCCAACAGTAACACATCATTTCAAGGGGATACTACATAGCCACATAAAATCTTGTAGATGAATATTGATGAAGAAATAATATATTCACAAAACATTATGTTTAAAAAGCAAGCCAAGAAACACACCCAATGAGCATTAAACATGTCATTTTTGTTCAAAAGTCATTATTTAATTACTTGCATAGTATTTCATTAAATGGCTATATCATTATTTTACTAATACTCTGCTATTGAATATTAGGTTATTTCTAATCTTTCCCTAATATAAGTAAAAATATGATTAAAATTTTGTATATAAATCCATATACACACTTCTGGTTATTTTCTTAATAAATTTCCTTGGAAATGTAGTTACTGGGTCAGAGAAAATCACTATTACCATTTTTAAGATACATTGCCAAATTATTCCCAGAACTTCCTACCACAGCACCGCATTGTGGTCTTTTAATTTAATTCCTGGTCTCTAACCCTTCCAGGTAATCCTTCTTCCCCTTCACCTAGCCAATCCTCCACTCTTTCCCATTGCTACCTGGGAACTGGGCTTCCCCCGCACTGCATTCCAGTGAAGTTCCCACTACAGTGATCAGTTCTGCACAGGTTGACCCACAAATTCCTGTTTTGGCAGCTATTCCACATCTGTTAACCTTCAACATGTCGCTGTACTCTCCCCATTTATTTTTGAATCATTAGTTATGATTTCAACTTACTTCATACAGTAAGTAAACTGACTATACCTCACAATCTTTGTTCTGACTTTTCAGCTGGCTTTGGATGTTTCACTGAGCCATTAAACATGCGGTTCACTTCAGTCTAAGCTGATGGTTTTCAGGTATTACATTTAAAGGCATCAGAGAGACAAAGTATTAACAGTAATACCCAGAATCTCCATTGGGATCACTGATCAACCCTTCAGGGAAATTCCACATAAACTTGCATAATTATGTGTACTCACTTTCTAATCATAAGAGACTGGATAGGCTTCTGTTTACATGATTCTACCTGAGAAGCAGAAGAGAAGCAAAGATTTACCTTAAAATTTTTCATCAAATATACTCACACACATCCCCACCTTTTGAATACTGAAGATTATTCTAAAGCAAAATATGCCCACAGTAATGATGCAGGGAGGACCATGACCTCATAGGGAAGAATGGTGAAATATAGTCATACTTTAATATGGAGTAGGGATACAGGCAAACCAAACCCTTCCTAAAGTCTAGAGATGACTCACACACACCACCACACATACTCCCCCAACTTGGAGAAACCTGTGCTTTTCTCTGGAAACAGAAAAATCTTTTAGGGAATTACAGTCCAAGGAAAATGGCAAGAAAAAAAATACATTCCTTTGTCATCAGTAAGTGATTCTTACAATAACTTAGGAACAAATTTAGATTAAACCCACAGAACATTTTAGTACATGCTTTCTAAGTGACCAAGGGGAACTGCTCCACCAATTCTGGAACTTTTTTGCGGGAAGGGTGTGGGTAAGGTGCCCTTTGTGCAAGCTTAGAATCCCAATGGGTACACTGTCTTTGACCAACCTAAGGTAGGACTACAGGCCCCCACATTGCTGATGGCTTGATTACAACAGAATATTGGGTTTCCATCTCCTGTCTGTAGAGGAAAGCTACAGGAACACAGATAATCAAACAATCAAACAATGTTCAGACAGAATTTTTTTTTTTTTTGTGAGACAGAGTCTCACTCTGTTGCCTAGGCTGGAGTGCAGTGACGTGATCTCGGCTCACTGCAACCTCTACCTCCTGAGTTCAGGTGATTCTTTTGCCTCAGCTTCCTGAGTAGCTGGGATTACAGGCGGGTACTAACACATCCAGCTAATTTTTGTATTTTCACCATCTCTACTGAAAGGTGGCCAGGCTGGTCCTGAACCCCTGACCTAAAATGATCCACCCACCTCGGCCTCCCAATGTACTGGGATTACAGGCGTGAGCCACCCCACCTACTCCCAGATAGAAATTTTGAAAAGCATAAACCAGGGAAATTGATGATCAATGCCCAGGAAAATTCTAGAATTAACTACTACTCAGAATTGAGGAAAACGTAAGAAAAAATAGCATCGCCAGGCACAGTGGCTCACGCCTGTAATCCCAGCACTTTGGGAGGCCGAGGCAGGCAGATCACGAGATTAGTAGTTCAAGACCAGCCTGGACAACGTGGTGAAATTCTGTCTTTACTAAAAATACACAAAATTAGCCAGGCGTGGTGGCGGGTGCCTATAATCTCAGCTACTTGGGAGGCTGAGACAGGAGAATCACTTGAACCCAGGAAGCGGAGTTTACAGCGAGGCGAGACTGCGCCACTGCACTCCAACCTGGGCAACAGAGCAAGACTCCATCTCAAAAAAAAAAAGAAAGAAAGAAACAAAAAATAGCATCATTATGAGACAATATAGGCTCACAAAAATTAGACTAGATTGCTCTCTTTGACTTTTGTCAAAGGGCCCCAAGATTCATAGAATAAGAAAATACCATAAAGAGACATAGAGGGTTTTTAAATATACATATCTGTGACCAGTAGCAATTCTGTCCATTGACCCACTGAAGCACTTATCATATTTTATAAAATGTGTTTGTATAAATGTGGCACTCATTATTTTCTTTATATCCCTTCCACAATGCCCATGTATAGTAGGCACTCAAAACTGTTTGCTGAATTGATTTTTAAATGATGCTATACTTCAGTTTTCTTTGGAGATTCCAGTAAACTTTTCAATGAAAGGTTAGCATTTGAAGAAAAGATCCTCAAGATAAATGTGAAGAAAGGGCTCTGGTTTTCTTTAGCAGAGCAAAGACACATAGATTTCCCCTCTCAAGTTCCCAGAAGAGAGGAAGAAATCCATTCGTTGGTGCTCATAAAACAAACACTTGGGAGTCCCATTAAATTCCATTTGTCCTCAACTAGTACCCATGAGCCCTTATTTTCAGTCCCAAAATCTGAACGGCCACTAACCCAACTCATTTTCTCCAATGTCCTTGGAAGTTAATTTTTCAAAATAATAAAATTTAGCATGACCTGAACTATACCAAAAGAGTAAGAGAGCTGAGTAGAGAGAAGGAAGGCACATGATATAATCAGATTGGGTCTCACAAATCTTCTAAGAAATGTCCTTTCCTCATTTAGATAACCAGCTTGGTTAGTTTTTCCCTCATTTGCTTATGCTGTTTTAGATTGAAGTTAAGTATATGTTTACATTTCTAAAATGCTGTCATTTTAATAATTCCATCTCTGTACCAGAGAACAGAACAGAAGCCTTGATTTTCCAACTGACTCCCTGGTGCTTACAAAATTTGTAGGAATTGAACTTTTAAAAAGAAAGAAAGAGAAAGAGACAGAATTCAGGTCTCTAAAAGGAAACAGCTACTCTTCCTAAATGTTTAAGTTACAACATAAATTACAGGTAACTCCCACCATCAACACAGCTGCACTATCTCCTTTCATGACGTTAATGACAAACACTGTTCCATCAGGATCTCAGGAAAAGCAACAGAAGTCTGCCTTTGTAGAAAACAAATTAAAACAGTCCTGTTGGCATTCCACAAAACAGTGCATTTGAAGATGTGGGCAAACAAACTAATCCCTCCCATCCACTCTCTCTGGCTTTAGATAAGTAGGAACATTTTTTTAAAACAGCTTCTAGATGAAAGGAAAGGCTTTCCAGCTGGAATGGGAGCCTGTGTGTCAATGACAAACACATGCACCGAATGTCAACAACACAACCGTATGAAGCATGACAGGAAGTGCCTCAAACGACTCTTTTCAGTGTAGGCCTGACTGGCCGTGCTGCTGAGACATTGTAATAAACGGTCCACAGACACAGCTATGGAACTGAGCACCACACAATGAGAGACTGGGCTGAAAACGTCCAAGGAAGTAAAAGAAAAAGTAGCTCATTCCTAAATAACTCAGATAATCTCAGTGCCACTGGGATAGTTTCAAAGCTCCTGAGGACAATAAAAATAAAAATGAGGAGAAAATATTTTGCATTTATTTTTACATAGAGCTATGGCTTTGACATCTGTAAATGGAATAGCTAGAAATAGAAGGAGGGAGGGGGAATGGAGGGAAGAGGAAGAGAGGAAAGAGGGAATGATGAGGAGATAATCCTACCATTTCTTGGGTTGAGTCACAGAATTTTAGAGCTGGATAGAACTTTAACGTTACTCAGTGGTTTTCAAGCCCAACTGTACCTCAGAATCAACTGGGGGAACTTAGGAAAGGAGGAAATAGATAAATAGACAGTTACCAATCACTCATCTCCAGACTCTGATGGATTTGAGCTGTGCTAGGGCTAGGGTATGGGTATATTTTTAAGCACCCAGAGGAGAATTCTCTAGGAAAGTCAGGGTTAGCAAACACTGGTCAAACGAAATATGTTCAGGGCTAAGAGACCAGGGGTTCAGGGTGCTATGGAATCACAGACAAGGAACCCCTAGCCCCATGTGACAGGCTGGAAGGAAACTGATGGACTGCTAAAATTGAACCTTAAAGGATAAATTATCGGACAAAGAAAAGAGAGGCAAAGATAAAACTGAATAAGTAAGCAACGTAAATATAGCATGCTAAGGAGTTTGGCAATTATCCAAAGACATTTAGGAACTGTTGCAAGACTTTGTACATGGAATGTCATGTCCATCTGCTGTGTTTCCCTGCCAAGGCTCCCTTCCCCCTTCAGCTGATAACAGAAACAATTCATGAGGTTTCGGTGGGGCTGATTCTGTTCTCCAAGCTACAGGGGGTGGGTGTAGAACCCAGTCTGGCCAAAGAGAAGCCTTAAGCATTAGCAAATGATTCAGGAATACACCAGTGATCCTCAATGGGACCTTTCTGCCAAATCACATGGGCAGAGGCGCTCTTTTTGTTGGATCTTGCAGCTGGCAGGGTCTCTGTCCTGATCTGCCAGTGGCCACCATATCCAGCAATGCATATGTCTGAAACTCTGTATCAAGCTGGGCCTGAAGTCAAACCTATCTCTTAGATTTCTCAGAGCTGTGGGTCAAATAAATCCCCTGATTTGCTTAATACAGTTTGAGCTGGATTTCACTCACTTGTAAACAAAAAAGCCTAATACAGAAACACTATTTTATTTTAGAAAAGCTTGCTGGGTGCGGTGGCTCAAGCCTGTAATCCCAGCACTTTGGGAGGCCGAGACGGGCGGATCTCGAGGTCAGGAGATCGAGACCATCCTGGCTAACATGGTGAAACCCCGTCTCCACTAAAAAAGACAAAACTAGCCGGGCGAGGTGGCGGGCGCCTGTAGTCCCAGCTACTCGGGAGGCTGAGGCAGGAGAATGGCATAAACCCGGGAAGCGGAGCTTGCAGTGAGCTGAGATCCGGCCACTGCACTCCAGCCTGGGCGACAGAGCCAGACTCTGTCTCAAAAAAAAAAAAAAAAAAAAAGCTATGTTCGCTGGAAGAGAATGGCATACCATTTCAGAGGCTACTGCAGTAATGGAGGGGGAAAGTAATGCAGGTCTGACCTAGGCATGAGCAATGGGGGTGGTGAGGAAGCGGAGAAAGAGGGAAAGAGAGAGAAACTGCCTGACCATGATGTTTGGAAGATGATACATAATAATCAAAACAATAAATGATAGACGTGGCTGAGTGCAGTTGCTCACACCTGTAATCCCAGCACTTTGAGAGGCGAAGGCAGGTAGATCACTTGAGGTCAGGAGTTTGAGACCAACCTAGCCAACATGGCAAAACCCTGTCTCTACTAAAAATATAAAAATTAGCCAGGCATGGTGGCACGTGCCTGTAGTGCCAGCTAGTCGCCAGGCTGAGGCACGAGAATCGCTTGAACCTGGGAAGCCAAGGTTGCAGTGAGCCGAGATCACACCATTGCACTCCAGCCTGCACTCCACACAACAGAGCAAGACTCTGTCTCAAAAAAGTCAATAAACAACAACAACAACAAAATGATAGATGTATGCATTCATTGGACAAATGTTCATTTAATGCTTACTGCGTAAAATAGAAATAATACTTCATGAGGAAGTTGTGAGGATTTAGTCAATGCATATTAAGAACATGCCGGCTGGGTGCAGTGGTTCACACCTGTAATCCCAGCACTTTGGGAGGCCGAGGTGGGCGGATCACAAGATCAAGAGATCGAGACTATCCTGGCCAACATGAGGAAACCCTGTTTCTACTAAAAATACAAAAATTAGCTGGGCGTGGTGGTGCACCTGTAGTCCCAGCTACTCTGGAGGCTGAGGCAGGAGAATTATTTGAACCCAGGAGGCGGAGGTTGCAGTGAGCCGAGATCGCGCCACTGCACTCCAGCCTGGTGAAGAACGAGACTCTATCTCAAAAAAAAAAGAGCACGCCTTGGTAGACATTGTAAATCAGGGTATATACAAAAGACAGCTTGCTATCATAGATATTTTGTTGGTATCTTTGAGTCTACATTTCCAGTCATTTTCTATTTTCTATTCCAAATCTGTCAACAAGATCATATCGTTATATATCGCCAGTAAGATATTAATAATGATTTTATAATTTGGAGGAAATCTTATATTAATACTTTTTAAAACAAAGTTTTATTAAGTTACCTTAAAGTAACACCCCAGATTAAAACAACCAAGCTCAGCACAAGTTATACGTTTCTAGTGATTCTCGCAGACCTCATTTTCAAAATATGAAGGGAAAGACCATTCACACCTGTCCATAGATGAATTCACTAGCAGAAGACTAATGGACAGAAATATTGGAAATGTATCAAAATAAAAAGGCCAACTTGATATGGGAATATGCTATTAAAATTTTGAGGTATTCAAAGAAGTCTATTTCAGTGAAACACAGGCAATTACATATGATAGATAGATTACAAAACCTAATACAATGACTAAAAGAGACCCCAAGAGAACTAAGATTATCCACCAAGGACATAACATCAGTGATGGAGTCCCAAAAACCAAGTCTCCAGTTTTAAGTAACAAGTTTCTACAAGTTTAATAAGCTATGCATCATTCTAGATAAGTGAAGTTATTCTGAGGCTGACAGCATTAATGATACACTACAATGTGGTACATATTGACAGGAAATATTTGCTTGCTTTAATGTATGCCAAGCCATCTCCATCATGCTGCTTGATGATCTGCAGTATCTTAAACGTGATCTGTGTAGGGGAGTACAAGAGAAGTTATCCTTTGCATCTATTATCCCCACATATCCTGTTATTCAGTAAGATATTGTCAGTCACTTCCTGTACATGGACAGAAAGCCTTTATAGTCTGTGAAAATGTGTCCACCGTGTATTGATGTGTTATATACACACATACACAGAAAGAAGGACAGAGGCAAAAAAACAAAACTTTCAAGTTTTAGCTGAATCCATCAGGGCTGTGCCATGCAGATAGATATTTCTACCTGGGGAAACGGAATATTTGTTCTTGATGTGTTTCATTACCTCTTTTTCAATACTGCATGGTTTTCTAAATGTTATAGCCCTTCCACCGATTTTAGCTTCCACACAAAATGATCATGAATCAGAATCCTTCACCAAGTTCCTAAAAATTCAGACTCAGATCATTTTAAGACAGCTTAATCGGTGTACTTCCATCTAGAGAATGAATTCTTCCACATCTCTATCAGCTGATTTCTCTGTCTCAGCTTAAATACTTCCAAAGATGGGAATCTCTCCAAACTATACTATATTCTGATGATAACGTTGACATTTTGCTTTTTGATAGAACAAGGTCTATCTCCTTAGATATTTCCTTTTAGGAGACATTCATTTCCTCCAATAAGCTGCTGACTAAAGAGGTGCTCTTCAAACCTCCCTTAGCACAGATGTCACCTTTATCTTGTGATCACCTGGATAGAGCTATAGGCAGCCCGATATACTCTCAGATCCACTGAAGCAGATCCTTCAGAATCCCCACTTCCTGGATATCAAATGAACCACAGTTCTTTGCAGCTTTTTCTAGAAGCTCCCCCTATGGACTGCTAGAAACATTGCCTACTTCTCTAGCTTTTCTCATTCTCCCTGGATTAAAAATTATTTTCTACCTACTTGGTTCTACTCTCTAGGAGCCAAAGCCTCTTCACTATAGATTCCATGGAGAAACACTGATGCTCGATTTTTTTTATCTTAATTCATGTAGTAGTCATAGAGTCATTGTTTTTTAGCTGTAGTCAATATGACTTTATAATCACCTAGTGTTTTGGTTCCTAAATGTCTGCAGAAGAAATAGGTGTCAGAGTGATGTTAGCAAGATAATGGACTAGGAAGCTACAGACCCTTCTTTCCCCTACAAAGACACCAAGTTAACAACAGTATATGGACGAGAATGCCCCTGTGAGAACTCTAGAGACCAGCTGAGATGCTATAGCACCCAGGCCATTGTAAAATGAAGACAGGATTCCAGAAAAGGGGTAGAAAGCATTATGGCAGTTGGTGCACCTGTTCATGCTTCTGCACCTTCACTGTATAGTGTGGAGCAATTGGGAGGAAATCTTCATACTGAGGGTCCTTCCTCAGGACAGAAACAAAAGAACAGACTTTGCACTCAAAGTTCTGGCATGCCGGGGAGCTGTCTCAGAGTCTGGTTTTGCCTGACTTAGAGCAGAGGCAGGATCAGACGCTGCTGAAAACAAAGTCTAGCAGCACATTAGATGTGTAGTTCTACAGGCAGATGCCAGGGGGAGCAAAAGATCAGAAAAGGTTTGAAAGGTTCTTGAACAGATACCTAGACTGACTGGTGACAGGTTTCACCTGTACAAATCCAGGATGCAGACTGTTAGCGGTGGGTGCTTTTTCAAATGCCCAAATCATAGGCAAAAGAAAAAAAAATTACAAGATGTACAAAGAAACACGGAAACATAACCCAACCAAAGGAGCAAACTAAAACTACATAAACCAACCCTAAAGAAATGCAGATTTATGAGCTGTTTGACAAACAGTTTAAAATAACTATCATAAAGATACTCAATAAACTAAAAGAGAACAGACAGACAACTAAATGAAATCAGAAAAACAACATATGAACAAAATGTGAATATCAAACAGAGATAGAAGGTATACAAAGAACAAAATAAAAATTCTGCAGTTGTATGTCAACAAATTGGATAACCTAAAGAAATGGATAAATTCCTAGAAACACACACCCTACCTAGACTGAATCATGAAGACATGCAAAATCTGAAGAGATCAGAAATGTATAAATTATTGAAACAGTAATCAAAAATCTCCCCACAAAGAAAAGCCCAGGACCAGATGACTTCACTGGAGAATTCAACCAAATATTTAAAGAAGAACTCAAGTCAATTTCAAGAGAATTCACATCAATTCTGAAACGCTTCCAAAAAATTAAAGAGGAACACTTATAAGCTCATTCTATTAGGCCCTGATACCAAAACCAGACAAAGAATTTACAAGAAAAGAAAACTACAAACCAATATCCCTAATAAATATCAATGCAAAAATCCTCAACAAAATACTAGCAAACTATTCAACAGCACATTAAAAGGATTACACACCATGACCAAGTGGGACTTATTCATGAAAAGCAAATAGAGTTTTGCATACAAAATTTAATCAATGTAATATACCACAATAACAGAATGAAAGACAAAAATGACATGATCATCCCAATTGATAGAGAAAAAGCATTTGACAAGATTCCATACCCTTTCATGATAAAAATCACTCAATAAACCTGGACAGGAAGGAAACTACCTCAAAATAAGAAAAGCCATTTATGAGGCCAGGCACAATGGCTCATGTCTCTAATCCCAACACTTTGGGAAGCCGAGGCATGTGGATCACTTGAGGTTAGGAATTTGAGACCAGACTGGCCAACATGGTGAAACCCCATCTCTACTAAAAATACAAAAATTAGCAGGTGCGGTGGTGCACACCTATAGTCCCAGCTACTCAGGGGGCTGAAGCAAGACAGTCACTTGAACCTGGGAGAAAGATGTTGCAGTGAGCTGAGGTCCTGCCACTGCACTCCAGCCTGGTCAACAAAGCAAGACTCTGTCTCAAAAAAATAAAATAATAATAAAAGCCACTTATGAAAAGCCTACAGCTAACATTATACTCAGTGGTGAAAAACTGAAAGCTCTTCTTCTAAGATAAAGAAAAAGGCATAATACCTGCTCTCACCACTTCTATTCAACATAGTATTGGAACTCCTAGCCAGAACAATTAGGAAAGAAAAAGAAATACAGCCAGACACAATGGCTTACGCCTGTAATCCCAGCACTTTGGGAGGCTGAGGCAGGTGGATCACAAGGTCAGGAGTTCAAGACCAGCTTGACCAACATGGTGAAACCCCATCTCTACTAAAAATACAAAAATTAGCCAGGCATGGTGGCATATGTCTGTAATCCCAGCTACTCAGGAGACTGAAGCCGGAGAACTGCTTGAACCCAGGAGGCGGAGGTGGCAGTGAACCGAGATCGTGCCACTGTACTGCAGCCTGGGTGACAGAGCGAGATTCCATCTCAAAAATAAACAAATAAATACAAATTGGAAAGGTATTAAAATTATCACTGTTCACAGATGACACGATTTTACATGTAAAAAACTCTAAAGATTTCACACTAAAAGAAATCTTGTTAGAATTAATAAATTCAGCATAAGTTGCAGAATACAAAATTGACACACACAAAAAAAACCCATTGTATTTCTATATACTAACAATATACAATCTGAAAAGGAAATTAAGAAAACAATTCTATTTACAATAACACCAAAAAGAACAAAATGCTTAGGAATAACCTAAGCAAGGAAGTGAGAAGCTTATACATTGAAAACTAGAAAATATTACTAAATGAAATTAAAGTTGACACAAATAAATGGAAAGGAACTCAGTGTTCAGGGATTGGAAGATTTAATATTGTTAAGATGGACATACTACCCAAAGCAATCTACAGATTCAAAGCAATTCTTATCAAAATCCCAACAGCATTTTTGTAGCAACAAAAAAATTCATGCAAAAATCAATATGGAATCTCAGGGGATCCCAAAAAGCCAACACAACTTTGAAAAAGGAGGAGGTACTTGGAGGACTCATACTTCTTGATTTCAAAACATATTACAAAGCTACAGTAATCAAAACAGTGTGATACTGGCATAAAGACAGACAATAGACCAAAAGAATAGCATAGAGAACCCAGAAATAAATGCTTATATATATAGTCAAATAATCTTCAACAAGGGTGCCAAGACTACTCAATGGAGGAAGGACAGTCTCCTCAACAAATGTTGTTGAAAAAATTGAACATCCACATGCAAAAGAATGAAAATGGGCCCTTATCTTAAACCATATACAAAAGTTAACAAAAAATAGATTGAAGACCTAAATGTAAGACCAAAAGTTAAACAATTCCTAGAAAAAAAAATAGAGAAAATCTTCATGCTAGGACTTGCCGATAATTTCTTAGCTATGACACCAAAAGCATAGCCAACAAGAGCAAAATAGGCAAATTGGAATACCCAAAGTTTAAAACTTTTGTTTATCAAAGGACACAATCAACAGAGTGAAAAGGCAACCCCTAGAATGGGAGAAAATAATTGGAAATAATAGAACTAATAAGGGGTTAATATTCAGAATATATAAAGAATTCCCATAACTCAGCAACAACAACAAAAATACAAACAACCCAATTAAAAAATGGACAGGCCAGGTGCAGTGGTTCATGCCTATAATCTCAACACTTTGGGAGGCTGAGGCAGGCGGATTGCTTGAGCTAGGGAGTTTGAGACCAGCCCAGGTAACATGGCAAAACCCTGTCTCTACAAAACATATAAAAATTAGCTGGGTGTGATGGTGCACGCCTGTAGTCCCAGCTACTCAGGAAGCTGAAGTAGGAGAATCACTTGAGCACAGGAGGTTGAGGCTGCCATGGGCCTAGATCACACCACTGCACTCCAGCCTGGGCAACAGAGTGGAACTCTGCCTGAAAAAAATAGGTGGGTGGGGGTAAAGGATTTGAATAGACATTTGTCATAAGATGACATACAGATGGTCAACAAGCATGTGAAAAGATGCTCAGCATCAGGGAAATAAAAATCAAACTTCAATGAGATACCACCTCACACCCATTAGAATGACTACTATTTTAAAAAAATAGTAAGTGCTGACAAGTACTGCGGTATGAATATTTGTCATCCAAAACTCATATTGTAACTTAATCCCCAATGTGGTAGTATTGAGAGGTGGAGCCTTTAAGAGGTTATTGGGTCATGAAGGCTCTGCCTTCATTAGTGGATTAACCAACTCATGAATTCGTGGATTAATGGGTTAATGGATTAATGGGTTATCATGGGAATGAGACTAGTGGCTTTACAAGAAGAGGAGGAAAGACTTGAACTAGCACACTCAGCTTCTTTGCCAGGTGATACCCTGTGCCATCTTGGGACTACAGAGAATCCTCATCAGCAAGAAGGTTCTCACCAGATGCAGCCCTTTGACCTTGGACATCTCAGCCTCCGTAACTATAAGAAACAAATTCCTTCCAGCCTGGGTGATAGAGCAAGACTCTGCCTCCAGAGGGGAAAAAAAAAAAAAAAAAAAAAAAAAACAGGAAAAGAAATTTCTTTTATCTGTGCAGTTTTAGGTATTCTGTTATAAAAAACAGAAATCAAACTAAGATAGCAAAATGTGGAGAAATTGGAATCCTTGCACATTGCTGATAGAATTGTACAATGATGCAACCTCTATAGAAAACCATATGGAGATTCCTAAAAAATGTTAAGATAGAACTACTGAGGGCGGAGCAAGATGGCTGAATAGGAACAGCTCCAGTCTCCAACTCCCAGCACGAGTGACACAGAACACCGGTGATTTCTGCATTTTCAACTGAGGTACTGGGGTCATCTCACTAGGGAGTGCCGGACAATCAGTGCTGGTCAGCTGCTGCAGCCTGACCAGCGAGAGCTGAAGCAGGGTGAGGCATCGCCTCACCTGGGAAGCACAAGGGGGAAGGGAGTCCGTTTTCCTAGGCAAGGGAACTGAGACACACAACACCCGGAAAATCGGGTGACTCCCACCCCAATACTGCGCTTTCAGCAAACGGGCACACCAGGAGATTGTATCCCACACCTGGCCGGGAGGGTCCCACAGCCATGGACCCTCCCTCATTGCTAGCACAGCAGTCTGCGATCTAACCGCAAGGCAGCAGCGAGGCTGGTGGAGGGGCGCCCGCCATTGCTGAGGCTTAAGTAGGTAAACAAAGCCACTGGCAAGCTCGAAATGTGTGGAGCTCACAGCAGCTCAAGGAAACCTGCCTGTCTCTGTAGACTCCACCTCTGGGGACAGGGCACAGCTAAACAACAACAACAAAAAAAAGCAGCAGAAACCTCTGCAGACGCAAACGACTCTGACAGCTTTGAAGAGAGCAGTGGATCTCCCAACACGGAGGTTGAGATCTGAGAAGGGACAGACTGCATGCTCAAGTGGGTCCCTGACCCCTGAGTAGCCTAACTGGGAGACATCTTCCACTAGGGGCAGTCGGACACCCCACACCTCACAGGGTGGAGTACACCCCTGAGAGGAAGCTTCCAAAGTAAGAATCAGACAGGTACACTCGCTGTTCAGCAATATTCTATCTTCTGCAACCTCTGCTGCTGATACCCAGGCAAACAGGGTCTGGAGTGGACCTCAAGCAATCTCCA
>NW_016808222.1:43119-54352 GCF_001698545.2 Rhinopithecus bieti
TTGCACTGGGAGTTATACCTGATATAAATGATGAATTGATGGGTGCTGACAAGTTGATGGGTGCAGTACACCAACATGGCACAAGTATACATATGTAACAAACCTGCACGTTATGCCCATGTACCCTAGAACTTAAAGTATAATAATAAAAAATTAAATTAAATTAAAAAATAAAATTAAAAAAAAGAACTACTATATGAGCCAGCAATCCCACTTCTGGGTTTATATGCAAAATAATTCAAAGTAGGGTTGGCCAGGTGCAATGACTCACACCTATAATCTTAGCACTTTGGAAGGCTGAGGCAGGAGGATCACTTGAGCTCAGGAGTTCAAGACCATCCTGGGCAACAGAGTGAGACCTCGTCTCTACAAAAATTTTAACATTAGCCAGGTATAGTGGTGCATGCCTGTAGTCCCAACTACTGAGGAGGCTGAGGCTGGAGAACTCATTGAGCCTGGGAGGTTGAGGTTGCAGTGAGATATAATCATTCCGCCACACTCCAGCCTGGGCAACAGAGCAAGACCCCACATCAAGAAAAGAAAGGAAGGAAGGGAGGGAAGGATAGCGGGAGGGACAAGGGAAGGGAAGGGAAGGAAAGAGTCTTAAGGAGATATTTGGATGCCCATATCCACAGCAGCACCATTCATAACAGCCAATAAGTGGAAGCAACCCAAATGTCCATCAACTGATGAATGAATAAACAAAACATAGTATATACCTACAATGAAATATTATTCAGTCTTTAAAAAGGGAAACGGTGTCATATGCTACAACATGAATAAAACTTGTGGACATTATGCTAAGTGAAATAAGCCAACAACAAAAAGACAAATAGTATATGATTTTACTTACATAAGGTACTTAGAGTAGTCAAATTTATAGAAGCAGAAAGTAGAATGGTGGTTAACAGAAGCTAAGAGGAGGAGGAAAAAGAGAATTGTTTAACGGGTATAGAGTTCAGATTTGTAAAACAGTTCTGGAGATCTGTTTCACAATAATGTGAATGTATTTAACACTACTGAACTGAACATTGTTTAAATAGTTAAGATGGTAAAGTGTATGTTATGTGCTTTTTACCACAACAGAAAAAAATTATGTGGAGATCTTCAAGAACCTAATGAAAGTTATGCCCCTAATCTTGACAGAAAAACACAGACATTGTATATAATTTCAGGGAGTCAAAGGACATCCACTGGGAGAGATGCATAGGTAATAACTGCTGGGCTAGGCTAAGCTTTATACTAGAAAGATAAGAAAAATAAGGAACAGAGAAGGCAAATTATTTTCTCCAGGACCTCAGTGCTCAACAGTAACAAAGCTTGCTGTAGACCCTGGGTATTCTGATTCATGATCTGGTGCCTTTTCTACCACTGCATGTTGCTTCTTATATTGGGGGCTATAAAAATTGGGCAAAACATGGAACTGCAATTCATTTGCAACAAAGGCTTCAGCTGACCCTACGAGGAGCTCTGGCGCTGAGAAGGCCAATCATAGTTGTCTTAAGTTGGAGAGGGGCTAGAGAGTGGGATCAGGAGCCTGGTTCCTCATTCTTACGCATTAACCAGTCAATAGATGCAGCTGCTCAGAAGGCAGTGTGACCTTGGGCCAGGAAGAGCTCTTTAGGACCTCAGGTGAGATCCATCAGCCATCAATACTCCCAGCAGGACAGTGGGATAAATATCTGGATCCTGAGGAAGGGGGAATTTGGGCAAGGCAGGATCACTTCCAATACAATTGGTGTGGGAACACTTTCAACAAGCCTTCTCTTCCTTTTCAAATAACCTCAACATTTTAAAGTCATATTTTCCTCTCCTTTCTTCACACTTCTTGAAGAACTAAGGTCAACCCATAGATTATCAAGAGTAGAAAGCATGCAGCTATGATGCCTCAAACTTATCTGTGAGGGACTGAGGACTCCTCTAAACACTGTAATGACAATTGACCTTGACAAAATTGGGGACTCTATTTCTGAAGATAGTCTCTGGGGGATCCCAAGAGTAATGGGATGAAATTGATTGAGCAACGCACTGTTTCGCTTTATAGCCTTTCCATTTGTCACACAAATTATAATGAATGCTTATTTCTTGATTTATATTTTGGCCTTCACACAATTTGCAGCTCCTGCCATGTTTACATGCACCATCTGGAAGAACTAATGAGTCAAGGAGCACCAGAAATTATAATTTGCTTTGACTAAACCTAGAAGATTTTTACTGGCAATAAAATGATTCTGCTTTTTTTTACCCTGAAATTGCAAGGAGATTAAAACATGAGTTTCACTGAGTTTAGGGCAGAAATATGCAAAGCAAATTTTAATAGAATGAACCTGCAGGCATCTGGCATTCCTAATCAATTCAGAATAATTTAATCATTACAGCAATAGTCTCATGATAGAAAGTCTCTTCTGACACTGGAATTCTTAAAAATGATAACCTAGCCTGTACTCAAATGTCACAGTGGGTCTCAGTGGGCATAAGAGGGAACACACAGGAATGCTAAGTAGCTTAGAGGTTAAGAACTTGGTCTCTGTCTCCCATGGCCTTAGAGCTCATGTCTGGCACTTATGATTGATATGACACTGGACAGGTAACCTAACCTCTTTAGATATCAGGTACTTTGTATACAAAACAGAGATAATAACAGGAACCATATAATGGGGTTATTGTGAGAATTAAATGAGCTAATAGAAGGAAATTACACTAAACTGTTAGGCATGACACTAAAGCACTCAATGAACACTCACAGTTATTTCCCAAAAAATAAATTATTCTTTCAAAGGCAATTTAGTCTCTCTTGGGTCAGAATTGCCCTGCATAGAGAGTAACTAAGGATAATATGGATGAAGTAATTAAATACATCCATAGTTCAGTCGAAGTGCTCATTTTTATTCCATGACAGAGTGTGAAGGTCTTGGACTTAGCCCTGGACTAGCAAGCTAGGTCCAATGGACTCTAGGAAATGTAAATGAAGATACAGATGGGGTCAACTACTTGGAAAACATTTCACATTCTAATTCTTCTTAAAAGTTAAATTTAGAAAAGGAAATAAATGACTGTTCTAGTCATTTCTGTTGCCATAGTAAACATCTCTCCCACTGGCAAAGTGAAGGAAAGAGGTAAATATTAGGACTACCCAGTAAATCCAAAAGGACATAATTATAATCTTTGAAAGGCTCTCCTAAAAATGTGTTCAATTTAGCATGCTAGAATTAATTTGTATAGGTTTTATAAGACAGTATTTGTTATTTCTGTTCATAAAACAGAAAATTTTCTTTATAGAAGATTTATAAACTACATTAAACTTCTGAAGAAGATAACAAAAATCAACCAAATTCTACAACTCAGAGATTAAACACATAATATTAATGAGTTTTCTTCTAGTTTATTCCTATGCACAAATAGGTTGAGTTTTCTTTTTTCAGAATTATGATTGTACTATCTGTTCAATGTTTGACCCTACTCTTTTCATTTAAGATTTACTGTTTGCAAGTAAACACTTTCCAGTGTCATAGTTTTTGAAAATGTGATTTTTAGCAATGTGTAATATCCTCTTATATAGATTTCTTCCACGAATCATTAGTGATTTTTAACTTTTTACTTTAAAAAATAAAGCTGCAGTAGCCCAGGCGCAGTGGCTCAAGCCTGTATTCCTAGCACTTTAGGAGGCTGAGGCGGGCAGATCACAAGGTCAAGAAATCGAGACCATCCTGGCTAACACCATGAAACCTCATCTCTACTAAAAATACAAAAAAAAATTAGCCGGGTGTGGTGGCGGGCGCCTGTAGTCCCAGCTACTTGGGAGACTGAGACTGGAGAATGGCATGAACCCAGGAGGCGGAGCTTGCAGTGTGCCGAGATTGTGCCACTGCACTCCAGCCTGGGCGACAGAGTGAGACTCCATCTCAAAAATAAATAAATAAATAAGTAAAGCTGCAGTAAACATCTTTTCTCATTAAACTTGCTCCAAATCTTTGCCTTTTTTGATTCCTAGAAGTGGAATTATTACAAAGACTATATTTTAAGTCAATTAATGCCAACCAATTGCTTTCCAAAAAGATGTAAGATGATGTAAAATGTAAGATGATATCCACTTACATTTTTATCAGCAATGCATGAATACTCATCTTACCAAATGTTTGCCAGCACCAAATCGCATAACTCCTGAAATGGAAAAGTATACTTCATACAAAATAATTGATATCTTGACAATAAGGTTATTTTGTCTGCTTCTTGGTTAAAATTTGAAAATTTATGATAACTCAAAGTTAATTATTATATAATCTGTATTATGGTCAGTATTGTGGTTGAATTGTTTGTGTATTCCTTCATCTGTTGCCACCACCACTGGTTTACGAGCCTCTGGAAAGCAGCAAGGGATATTATGTACCTCCCACACCACCTAGAACAGTGTCTTGTACACAGTTCATGTTCAACAATTATTTGTGGAGTGGAAATGATTATGCTATCTAACCTTTAGGAATATTTCAGCCAATCTTGGGAAAGGGCAAGATATAGATTTCAATAGACAGATGCCTATCTTCTAGTCACCATGGTTTTGTTAAGATCAGGAAAAAATAAAAACAAACCACAGAAAATCATTTTGGCGGTGACAACACTGGCAAACCTTATGCTAGATCAAGATCTTTCAAATTTTTGGCCCTTACCCAGAATAAGAACAACATTTACATCATGACTCAGCACACATACATATATAAAGATCTATAATTAAAATAAATAGTTTATTCTCTATGCTACCTGTGATATAGTCTAGTGTTTCCTTTTCTATTTCAATGTTGAAGGAATGTTCAACTTTTAAGGAATTTTTAAGGACTAAAGACAACATTTCCCAACTCCTTTGTAGGACCATTCACAGGTTATGTGAATAACCAAATTATTTCACAATAGATGGTTTGGAAAACAACTCATTTGAGCAAGATCATAATTGACCACCAGTCCTGTGGCAGCCTTATAGGCCAGCTGCTTCCATACCTGTCAGAGGTTGGGGAGACCTTCCTTGGCTTTCATCTGTTCTTTCCTGCACAGGCAAGTCTACAGAGGCTGTCTTGACCCCATAAGATCCCATCAGTGTGCCCTTGTTTTCTTAGACTACAGCTCCAGGCAACAGTTGGTAAACCTACCCTAGTGTTACACACTGGCCTGTGTCTCAAGGAAGTTCAATGTGAATAAATCTTTAATTGTTAAATGCAGAACTTGCATAATGAAAACAGATGGCAATATTATAATCAACTTAACTGGATGAAAACACTTAGGAAGGAGGAATAGATTTCATATTTAGTCCTCAGATTCAACTGATTTTCTCTATAAATCAGAGCAACTCAGAAGTATGACTTCAGCTTTTTCAAATTCCAAATGTGAGTTTTCATCAAAGGTTGCTGAAGGCCACAATACTTTTCACAGGGTTGAAGAAGCTGCCTTTTTACTTCTTAGAATCTCTAGCAACCATTTTCTGACCCTGAGATTCACAAGCAATCAACACCTCTACCAATTTCCAGAAACTAGAGTCCCAAATCATGGCATTTCTGATGAAAGCTACAAATGAGGCAATTCTTGATAAGATGAAGGGGGAAATAGCAACGACTCACAATGTGCAATGTCTCCAACACCCTCACAAACTCTTCAAGTCCAGCTCTTCATGCCAGCAGAGAAAACTCTAGGTTGATGTAAAATGTGAATCACTTTGCCATTGTGATACAGTGAATCATCTGCTGGGGATAGGGCTATACAACAAATCTACTAGCTAAAAACAATTGTTTAATAAAAACTACCCTAACAAAAGACAAGCATCCAAGTAAACTCACCATTTTACTCATAGTTAATATTGTTAATTAGATAGTTATGTCCTAAGTACCATATTAAAAGTCTTATAGGAATTACCTCATTTAAGTCTCATAATTCTATCAGATCAATCTCATTTTCCAGATGGAGGAGATGAGACACAGAAGATGTAAATAATTCATCTGTGCAAGAGGGCAGATGTCTCCTAACATCTAGTATCCTCTTCTTATTTTTTTTTACTTTTATTTTTATTTTTTTTTTGAGGTGGAGTCTCGCTCTGTCGCCCGGACTGGAGTGCAGTGGCCAGATCTCAGCTCACTGCAAGCTCTGCCTCCCAGGTTTACGCCTTTCTCCTGCCTCAGCCTCCCAAGTAGCTGGGACTACAGGCGCCCGCCACCTCGCCCGGCTAGTTTTGTATTTTAGTAGAGACAGGGTTTCACCATGTTAGCCAGGATGGTCTCGATCTCCTGACCTCGTGATCCGCCCGTCTCAGCCTCCCAAAGCGCTGGGATTACAGGCTTGAGCCACCGCGCCCGGCCCTCTTCTTATTTTAATAATAATTCTCTGAGTTTTAGCTGGGCACATAGCTACCAGACTAAAGACAACATTTCTCAACTCCTTTGTAGTACCACTGTCTTAGTCAGCTTGGGCTGCCATAACAAAATACCATAGATTGAGTGCCTTAAGCAACAGAAATTTATCTCTCACAGTTCTGGAAGCTGGTAAGTCCAAGATCAAGGTGTTGGCCAGTTTGATTCCTAGTGAGGGCTCTCTTCCTGGCTTGCAAATGGTAGTCTTCTTGCTGTATCCTCTCACAAGGCAGATGGAGGACAGCAAACTCTCTGGTTTCTTCCTAGGTAGGAGCTAATCCCATCAATAAGGACCCCACTCTAATGATCTCACATAAACCTAAGTACCTCCCAAGGTTCCACCTCCTAATGCCATCACTTTAGGGGTTAGAGTTTCAGCATATGAATTTGGATGGTGGACACCAACATTCAGTTCATAACAGCCGTGGAGTTAAGTCTTAGGCAATGGGCTGCGACTGAAAGTGACCCATTGACTTGTCTCGTAAAGGGACATGCCCTCTACTTCTCTTCTTTCCTTCCCAGTGGCTGAGATGCAGATGTGGTGATGGGAGCTGGAGCTCTGTTTTGGACTGCAAAACAGATGGTGTGGGTTGAAGTTGAGAGAGCAATAAGAAACTAGATACTGTTGAGGTTGTCACGTAAACCCTAATGTGTATAGGGTGATACAAACCTCTACCCTATTGGAGCCACTTTGGCCTTTGCTACAACAGCTGAATCTGCATCATAACTTATTCATTATCTAGGTCACATCACTGATAAATAATAGAGACTGGTATTTGAACTCAAATCTGTATAAATCTAAAGCCAGTCTCTTACTGACTATACAGTACTGCTTGCAAAAACCAAGAGGTTAAAGTATAACAAAAGGAGGTCAAGCTGACACCAGAGAAGGTGCTAAATGCAAAATAATTTTAGCTCTTTGAGGTCTGAAACAAGCCTGTGCCACTCATGTTAAAACCTCAGGTGTCCCAATTGTGAATAAAAACACTCATAAACATCGGGAAGAATGGAGGAGCATGCCGCAAAACTGAACTCCACAAGTACAATTCTGACAGTGGCAGATAAGGGCTGGATTCAGGCCTACTGTGGGAAGCAACGATTGTAAACCACCCACGGTGATAACACCATATCAGTGACACTTCCCCGTTGAAGTCCACTGTGGCAGCACCATGGTTCTTTGGTTGTGGTCACCTCTCACCCCACTCACCTAAGGTGTTTCTAAAGCCCAGCTCCCAGTAGCACCCTAGAGCCTGAAATTGGAGAGCAGTCACTTCGGGATCTACACTGTGAATGAATCAGGTCTGGTCCTACAGGCTAGCCCACTCCAAGAAGCTAAGAAGGCAGTTCCCCTCAGCAGGAGAGCCTCCCTTTCCATCCCAAAGCTGCTCTGGGAACATTCATTTGATTTAGTTGAAATGGACAAACAAAACCTAAATCATCTGCTTTTAGACGTGAAAGATTGTCAAATCCAGCAAGTAAGCACTCCTTACGTGTTTTTCTATTTACGCCCCTGCCGACACGCTCACCACCTCCTCCCTGCCATCTTGTGACCCAAACACTGTGAGAAACACTTTAATAGAAACAAGAGGATTGTGAAGAAACGGTGCCTATTTCTTTTGTTTCTGAAGACATCACTAAAATCCATTCTGACCCAAATGACAGAGCTAGGGGCCACATCTCACAGCCAAGCAACAAGGCTTCCAAGCCAAAGCAGCCCCAGCCTTTTGTAACTTTGGAAGAATGTAATCCAGGAATGGTTTCCAGCCTGCCCAGTGGCAGAAACAGAAATCCAGCGCCCCAGAGAAAGTCCCAATTCCCTGTAAACAAAGAAGGGAGGAACTGTTTATTACAGTCACTGAAGTCTTAACATAAGGCTCCAAGTATGTCAAGCACACCAAACAAATTTAGCTTCACCACCTGTTCCGGAAAAGAAACGCCCATGCCAAAATCTCCCCAAAAGTGCACAGATATTCTCAGTGTGGATTAGCTGGGAGTCTTTTCAAATATGTTCTATATTAGAGTTTGTAAACTGGGCACTTGATGTACACCACATGGCCGCCGCGTAAGACGTGAAGTATTTGTTCTGTGCCTCAGAAAATCACACTCTTTTGCTCCATAGTTTTTAGATAAAATTTTACAAAATGGTAAGAAATCCTAAAAAAAAATGAAAAAAGAAGGAAAAAAAAAAAAAAAAAAAAAAAAGAAGAAAGGCGCCTACAGTCTTACTGGAGGAAAACACACATACTTGAAAATTCCATTATCTAAGAGATATGCCAACAGAGTGTGGTTAATTGCCAAAAAAAAAAAAAAAAAAAAAAAAAAGTGGGCTAGGTGATAATTGATAAAACACAGATGTGTAAGCATGTCAGGGCCAAGAGGCATAAAATGCCATAGTATAGACAGGTGACAGAAAAGTAATGCCTCAGTTAAGCCGTGCAAAGGGCCAAAAACATAAAATCAGGGCAAATGCCAAAATCTACATTTACTTGCAAAGCACCTTCTAGTCTACAGATTCTGATAGATCAAATGAGAATGCCTGTAAATTGTTTAGGAAAATGCCAAGCACCTACTGAACTTTCAACAAACGCTCATGGCTGCAGCTGCTGTTAAGAAAAAACTATGCCCCAGGTTATGCTGCACCTCCCATGAACTTGCTGAACTTCTATCCTTCCTTTAAGACTCAAATCAAAACTCCTCTCTGAAGCTTCCTTGGCCCCAGCTCCCCTCCCCAGGCAGTGTTAGGAGCCCCTTTGTCAGTGCTCCCAATGCAGTCTTATATACACAGTTCCCCTAGAGATCCAGGAAGAACTTAAAAGGCCCCAAAACTACATATCCATGAACTTCATATCTACTTTGAAGCATGCTTGAAGAATGAATGAGCGCTGAGTGCTAGAAGGAAAGAAGGCGGAAAACAGGCCAGTGGGAAAACCTGAATATGCCCCAACCTCACCGATCTCCAGATACGTATGAAGCCTCAGCAACATTAAACCTCAGTGTGAGAGCAACAAACCTACTCATATTCCTCACACAGGAACCCAATCCTTTTCAAAATTCCCCTGAGTGTTTTCTGAGGTTCTCCAGAAAGTGTTTCTCAGGTACTCATGAGTCAGCTCTGCCTACCACTTCTCATTTGTCTTGGGAACTCTGAACCCACTCCTTCCCTCATGACACCTCTGCCTCAGCAGCTGTACCATGGCATTGGGAGCAGCACCTCTGCCCAGGCCCAGATCCCTGCGGAGTCACCCAGGCACAGGCTCTCTTTTCCGGCTGTGCGTCAACAGCTGGACTGTCCCATGAGAAATTAGAAGGGAAAGGTACGTGCTCTATCTACCACGAAACTCAGGAAATGGATTGCAGCTGAGGGTAGGAGCTGCCTAAATCATCAGATAGCTGAAATGGGATTTTCAGGTAACACACACAGCAGCCATTTCTCTCCTTCCCCACTGGGTGCCCGTGGGTATCCAGAAAAGCAGAGTTAGAGTGGGAGCAAATGCCAGCATCCTCAAGCCCTCCTGCTGAGTCTGAATTGGGGTGGTACCCACCCCCCTTCTTTCCCCAACAGGAAACTCGAGGGGTCCTACCTCAGGGTTGTTTCATCCACTAGCTGCTCTAGACACAGTGCCTGTGGCCTTCCAGCTATTCAGTCAACAGCATATGAAAATGGTGAGACCTGCTATAAAAAGTATTTATTCCAAAATTTTTGAAAAAGCATAATTGAAATGAATAAATGTTTATCTAAAATGATTATCAAATGTAACATTACATCAACTCAAATACTATTTCCTTATTAAGGACATTCACCACCATAACGTGGGTGCATTTTCATTTGTTAGAATGATATGGGATGGTGTCTCCAAAAGTAAGATTCCTGACAGCCGCTGTAGTCAAAACAGGCCGCTCCTCCCTACAGTCTGGTTTCTCTGACCGTCGTCAGCCTCCTAACTCTGCCAAGCCCGTCTAAAAAGACTGCAACCCAATTATAGGTACACTTCAATTCTTCAAAAAGAATTGTTATAGAAATGTTTGACTATACAGAAAAGAATACTATCAACCCGTATGCAGCACCCAAGACCCAGCTACGATGTTCATGAACACACGGCCAATCCATACCTCCTTTTCCTCCAGCAAATTCCAGATATTGTATCATTTCATCCATAAATATTTGAGATATATATATCTTTAAATATATATAAAATCTTTAAAACCTTTTCCAACCTACACACAATAGTATTATCACACCTAAAACTCTGTAATTAATAATTTCTAACACCATAAAGTATCCAGTAAGGATATAATCTAATTTTTACTTCTTCCTTAGTCTTCAGGTAAGTCAGTCAATGCAAGTAGTTTGGTTTTGTTGTTTTTGCTGCTGTTGTTGTTTGGAAGAGGTCACTTTACCCACCATCTAAATCAGAATCAATTTCCAGCCCACGAAAACTCCCAATAGGTAAGACTGAAAGAGAAGAAATGAAAAGCAAGATGGGGCTGGGTGCTGTCACACACACCTGTAATCCCAGCACTTTGGGAGGCTGACGCGGGCAAATCACCTGAGGACAGGAGTTGGAGACTAGCCTAGCCAACATGGCGAAACTCTGGCTCTACTAAAAAAAGTAACAATAATAATACAAAAATTAGCTGAGTATGGTGGCGCACGCCTGTAGTCCCAGCTACTTGGAAAGCTGAGGCAGGAGAATCGCTTGAACCCAAAAGGCGGGGGTTGCAGTGAGCTGAGATCGCGCCACTGCACTCCAGCCTGGGCGACAGAGGGAGACTCCGTCCCCAAAAGAAAAAGAAAGAAAGAAAAGAGAGGAAGAGAGGAAGGAAGGAAGGAAGGAAGGGAGGGAGGG
>NW_016808222.1:55431-87464 GCF_001698545.2 Rhinopithecus bieti
AAGGAAAGGAAAGGGAAGGGAAGGAAAGGAAGGAAGGAAGGAAGGAAGGAAGGAAGGAAGGGAGGGAGGGAGGGAAGGGAAGGGAGGGAGGGAAGGAAGGAAGGAAGGCGGGCAGGCTAGGGAGCTGGAAGGGAGGGAGATATCTCTATTAGACTAGGGAAGGGATTTACGGCAAGGAGAACTGGGAATTTTGGAGAATGAAAGAGGGTCTGGAAAGAAGAACGGCAAGAGATAGGTGGACGCCAAACACAAACATGCCTGTATGCTGAAGGTCTGCTCTCTCATTTAGCAGGTATGTTGAAACATGTTCAATCCTTCTGTTACAACAGCCAGCAGGAGAGGTCTCGTCACGCTGGGGGAATCATTGATGATGGTCTTCGACGGCACTAGCAGCGTCTCTGGGACTTCACCAGCTGAATGCAATAAGCTTCACAAGCCTGCTCTTCTTGAAGAGAAAATAGTTTTTAAGTGGATTTTATTTCAAGGCAGACTGGCAATGCAACAGGACACAGGCAGGCAAAAATGTTACAGTGCCAACAGCAAGTTTTGTTTTAATCCACATTATACAAAACAAATGAATTTGAGGTACTTAAAAAAATGTTCTCTTCACCTCATTCTCATTGCGAAAGTAAAAATTGTTCTCCCTCTTTCTGCTGAGAAAGAACCATAAGTATTGTAAAACCACAGGAGGAGCTCTGTGACACTATAAAATGTTTTCATAGTTAAACAATTATATCTTTCTTTGTTTTTTGTGGACAGTCATATCTGGGAGATGTCCGTCTGTTTGTGCGGAAAACTCCAGTCTCTTCAACCTGGAATCCAATCTATGCTTGCCTTACCTAGCTGATCCCAAGAAATACTCCTCCACCATCAGTCTCATCTCCTGCCTATTCCTCACTCTCATTCAACCCATTCCCACAACTCTAGCTTTATCCAAACCCTTCTCTTCACCTGTGTTTCCAACCGCTCTTGCTCAGGCACAGGTGAAGTTCTAGTTCCCTCTCAAAAGCTTTTAATCTGACCAAACCATAACATCCTTCTCTTCTCCAAAATCCTACAACACAGAGCTTGACCCCACAACTTAGTCCTTAAATATGCTTCCTCATTGCTTGAACCCACGAGGCAGAGATTGCAGTGAGCCAAGATTGTGCCGCTGCACTGCAGCCTGGGTGACAGAGTGAGACTCTGGCTCAAAAATTAAATAAATAAATAAATGCATCCCATCTGCTTTAATCTTTACCAAAATAAAGTAACCTGAAGTAATCTGATGTTAAGAAATCAGTTTCTTAAATATTGTTCTGTCTCCTTGTTCCCACCTTACAAAACCCACTGTTCTGCCACTGCCTAGTCAGAGCTCTCATTCTGTTTTGCAGAATGGAGGTTGTCCCAATTCATGAATCATAAACAAAAGCAATTTGATCTATAACGAAATTTGTTGTAATTTTCTTTTTTTTGACACAGGTAATCAGTGATAGGCATTTTACAAAGCATACTTTGGATAGCAAACCCGTTTAGAAATGGCATTTTGGAAATATTTATTGTTTAAAGCAGTGTAAAAGAGTACATCTGGTATACCAGAGTGAAATGAAGGCATGTAATTGTCCATCACCTTTCGAAAGGCCACTAAAATAAATTAAAGGACTTTAAAACGCACAGACCCGCAAGGACAAAGAAAAAAAAGGAGAGGAGACACCTGCCGATGAATGACGTCAACAAATCTTCAAAGACGGAAAACAGACAAGGGAGTATTAGCAGCTCTAGCAAAGGGGATGTAGCATCTGAGCACAATGGAAAATAGTAACGAATGGGGCCATAGCACCTGCAGCACCAGGAAAGGCTCAGGAATGGAAGTACCAGGAACCAGAAGGCAGGATGAGACTAGGAAGGAAAATCTATATACAAAGTAGAGAGTGATCAAATACTATGGACCCTTTTACTTTCCTCAGTTCCTTGCAGCCAGGCTACTGGCTTTCTCCCCATTGCTTAGGAGAATGGAAATGTGGTCTCTGGAAAAATATGGGCCAGAGAGACTCAAAAGTAACTAGGAGTACAGAGTTGGTCTGAAGCATGGAGCTCAAAAGAGTGGGACTAAGAACGCCTTCGATGGTAAATGTTGGGACTACATTTTCTTACCCTGCAGCTGCAAAGTACATTCTCTCTAGGAAATATGTTCAAGTATTCTTGTCTAAAGAAAGTGAACAGTATGAGAGAGGGAAGAAACTCTAAAGATATTGATACTAGAGGATTTCTTAATGAAAAAGTCAAATCACAAACCAAAGCCCACATACTTTCCTATCAGCTACCAATATGCTTTAAGTATTATTGGGTTTGTTTGTTTTGAGACAGAGTCTCTCTCTGTCACCCAGGCTGGAGTGTAGCGGCATGATCTCGGCTCACTGCAACCTCTGCCTCCTGGGTTTAAGCAATTCTCCTGCCTCAGCCTTCTGAGTAGCTGGGACTACAGGCACATGCCACCACGCCCAGCTAATTTTTTTTTTTTTTTTTTTTTTTGTATTTTTAGTGGAGACGAGATTTCACCATGTTAGCCAGGATGGTCTCGATCTCCTGTCCTCAAGTGATTTGCCCACCTCAGCCTCCCGAAGTGCTGGGATTACAGGCGTGAACCACCATGCCTGGCCAAATATTATTGTTTTAATGAAAAGACAGAAAATATCCTCAAATATCTGACCAAGTTGGTTGCCTTACACTACCTGACTTCAAGACTTTTCATAAGCTGTGGTAATGTTGCTATAAAGATAGATATATGAAACAATGAAATGGAAATAGACTGTACATATACGGTCAGTTGACTTTTAACAAACATGACAAGGTAATTCTCTGAGGAAATAACTATCTTATCAGCAAATAGTGCTAGAACAACAGGATATTTATATAAAAAAACTAACCTCACACTACGCACAAAATTAACACATAAAAGCTAAAACCATAATACTCTAGAAAAAAAAAGTACCATTTTGAAACAGCAATGACTTTTCTCATAAAAACATAAAAAATACCAACTATTAAGAGATGTTAACTAAAATTTATGAGAGGCTGTTGTTAGGCAATGAGCACCCGCACTGGGCCCCAACAGATCAGACCAAACCACAATCATGCCAAACTTTAAAACAGGCCTGTTTCCAAAAACAACAGCCGCTCCAGGCACAGTGGCTCACACCCGTAAACCTGACATTTTGGAAGGCTGAGCCCAGGAAATTGTTGAGCCCAGGAGTTAAAGGTTACAGCGCACTATGATCATACCACTGCACTCCAGCCTGGACAACAGGGTGAGACACTGTCTGAAAACAAAAACAAAAGAGAAGATTTACCATAATCAATCAAAAGGGGCCCAATGAACCTGAGCTGGCATAAGGAAGCCCCCTCAGCTGTAATTCATAGAAGGGAGGTAACCTGGTATTAATCGATCTACTTTTTAGACTATGCTGTTTCCTTGTTCCTGCTTAAGCCACCTTTAAAAACCAACTGTTTTGCCACAATTGGAGGAAATCTTGTTTATTTATAGACTGAATGCTGCCGGTTCATAAATTGCTGACAAAAGTCAATTCGATCTTTAAACTCAATTTGTTGAAATTTTGCTCTTTGACGCATAAAGAATATTAATAATATATTTTGTTAAAATGTTTAAACTTTTCTGTATAAAATGTCCATTAATAGATGATGAATAAACAAGGTAATATAGCTATGCAATAGAATACTACTCGACAGTAAAAAGAAGTAAGAATAGACATGCTGAGTGAGGTGGCTCCCCCCTGGAATCTCAGAGCTTCGGGAGGCTGAGATGAAAGGATTGCCTGAGGCCAGAGTTTGAGACCAGCTAGGCAACAAACCAAGACCCCATCTCTACAAAAAAAGTTTTAAAAAAATTAGCCAGGCATGATGACACAAGCCTCTGGTCCCAGCTGCTCAGGAGGCGGAGGTAGGAGGATTGCTTGAGGCCAGGAGTTCAAGACCAGTCAGACAACAAAGTGAGACCCCCATCTCTACTAAAAAAAATTTTTGTCTTAATTAGCCAGGCATGGTGGCACATGTCTGCAGTCTCAGCTACTCAAGAGGTTGAGGTGGGAAGATCACCTAAGCACAGGAGTTCAAGACTGCAGTGAGCTATGATCACAACTGCACTCCAGCCTGAGTGACAGAGAGAGACTTCTATGGTTTGACTCTGTGTCCCCACCCACGTCTCATCTTGAATTGTAATCCCCACATGTCAGAGGAGGGTCTGGTGGGAGGAGAATTAATCATGGATACAGATTTCCCTTTGCTGTTCTTGTGATAGTGAGTTCTCAAGAGATCTGATGGTTTAAAAATGTGGCACTTCCTCCTTTACTCTCTCTGTCCTCCTCCTGCTCTGATCACATAAGATGTACCACCCTCCCCTTCACTCTCTGCCATGATTATAAGTTTCCTGAGGCCTTCCCAGCCATGTAGAACTGTGAGTCAATTAAGCCTCTTTTCTTTTTTTTTTTTTTAAGACGGACTCTTGCTCTGTGGCCCAGGCTGGAGTGCAGTGGCGCGATTCAGCTCACTGCAACCTCCACCTCCTGGGTTCAAGCAATTCTTCTATCTCAGCCTCCTGAGTAGCTGGGATTACAGGCACCCACCTGTAATCCAGCTAATTTTTATATTTTTAGTAGAGACAGGATTTTGCCATGTTGGCCAGGCTGGTCTCGAACTCCTGACCTCAGGTGATCCACCTGCCTCGGCCTCCCAAAGTGCTGGGATTACAGGTGTGAGCCATTGTGTACAGCCATAACCTCTTTTCTTTATAAATTACCCAGTCTCAGGTAGTTCATATTTATAGCAGTGTGAAAACAGACTAATACAAAAACCCTGTGGAAAAAAAAGGAGAAGAAGAAGGAAAAGGAGAAGGAGAAGACCAAGAATTCAAGATGGTATGAATACCCATTAGGTTTTTTCTGATCACTGCACAAACCAAATTAATTCACAGACATTATGGCACTGCAGCAAACAAAGAGTTTGACTGACACGGGGCCAGCCACACCACGTGAGAGATGAAGTCATTTCTCAAATCAATCTCCCTGAGCATTTGGGGGCTAGGAGCATTTTCAAAGGTAGTTTTGGGGAAGAGGTGGGGTGGCTAGGGAATAGGGGGATGGGGAGAGGTGGGGAGGAGGTGGAGGAGGAGGAGGAGGGACACAATAACATGGATGAATCTCAAAAACATTACAATGAACAAACAAGTCAGACATAAAAGACTGTAAGTGTATGATTCCATTTATATGAAGTTCTTCTACAACAGACAAATACATAACAAAGAAAACCAATGGTTGTATGGCACTGGGGATGGGGGTGAAGGGATTCATTGCAAAGGGGCATGAAGTAATTTTGGGGGTGATGGAAATGTTTATAGGGGGATTGTAATGACGGTTGCTCTGATGTAAACATTTACCAAAACTCATCAAACTATCAATTTATAATGGGTATATTTTATTGTATGGAAATTATACCTCAATATATAGTAGTTGATGTTTTTTAAATCCCTTGGTATCACCTCTTCCTCCAACTTCTCTTCTATTTCTCTGCTCCTGTTACGGGTATACTCTCAGAAAGATTTGTCTACAACTGCTAACTCTATTTTTTCTCCTCTTATTCTTAGGAGTCACAAGTCAGGCTTAGAACCACACCATGCACCAAAACCATTCTTGTTAGAATCACTAATGACTTCAAATTTCCTAACCCAATTATCAATTTTATACAGCTTCTCACTCCTTCTTCTTGATACGCTTAGAGACACACCTAACTCTCTTTTTTGGTTCCCCTCCTACCTCACTGCCTGTCCCGTTAGTCTGCTTTACTGGTTACTTGTCATCTTCCCAACCTCTGCTTGGAGTTTCTCCATGCTTAGTAATCCTCTGTTCTTTCTCTACATTCATTTGCTAGGTGATCCCATGCAGCCTCTGGCTTTAAATGTTATATCTAAACTAATGGCTCCCAAAGCTGTATCTTTATCTCAGACCTCTTCCTGAACCCTAGACTCACATACCAGCTGCCACATGATATTCCACTTGAATGTCTAAGAGGTATGTCAAACTCAAAACATCTACAGTATGCTGAATAACGGCCTGCACAGCTATCCAGGTCTTAATCTCTGGCTCTAGTAAATGTTACCTTCTGTGGCAAAAGAAACTTTGCACATGTGATTAACTTAAGGTTCTTGAGATGGGAAAATTATCCTGAAGTAGCCAAATTGACCCTAATTATCATCTCAAGCCTTCTTATAAAAGGGAAAGGACTACAGATGAAGGCAATGACATACTGACTAAAGTTCTCTAACATAAAAAGCTGACTTTGAAGATGGAGGAAAGGGCCACAAGCTAAAGAATGAATGCAAGGAATGCAGTTCCAAAAGCTGGAAAAGGGAAGGAAACAGATTCTTCCTTAGAGTCTCTAGAGGGAGTGTGGCCCTGCTGACATCTTGATTTTGGCCCAGTAAAACTCTTCTCAGACTTCTGACCTCTAGAATTGTAAGGGAATACAGCTGTGTTGTTTTTTGTTGTTTGTTTGTTTTGTTTTGTTTTGTTTTGTTTTGAGACAGAGTCTCGCTCTGTCGCCCAGGCTGGAGTGCAGTGGTGCAATCTTGGCTCACTGCAAGCTCCGCCTCCCAGGTTCATGCCATTCTCCTGCCTCAGCCTCCCGAGTAGCTGGGACTACAGGCGCCCACCACCACACCAGGCTAATTTTTTGTATTTTTTAGTAGAGACAGGGTTTCACCATGTTAGCCATGATGGTCTTGATCTCCTGACCTCGTGATCTGCCTGCCTCAGCCTCCCAAAGTGCTGGGATTACAGGCGTGAGCCACTGCACCTGGCCAGCTGTGTTGTTTTAAGTCACTAAGTTTGTGGTAATGTGCTATAGGAGCAGTAGGAAACTGATACCACGTCCTGAAGTGAACTCCAATCTCTTGCCTCCAAATCCCCATACCAATCTCATTCTCAGTAGATGGCTCAGGCCAAAAAACTTCTAGATACACATTCTATAAGGAAAGGGACTTTGTTTTGTGCACTGCTGTATCTCTAAGCATAAAATAATGCCAAAGTAGGAATTCAACAATCATTTGCCAAACAAATAAATGACTGCAGAAAACAGAAGATCAATATAAAACTATCCTTAATATCTACTTTTGCATCCATGAAACAGTAATGAAATAATTAGTATTAAAAATTAATACAAAGAGGTCTTTGAAATTAGTATCTTTGCTAAAGTTTTTTTAAAATGCAACATACGGGTTGGAAAAGTAGAATGAAAGAGCTAAAGATAATACTATAGAAGACTAAAAAATTAGGATTGACTCCTAATTCAGACAAGACTGGACCAAACCAGACAAGACCAGACCGAACCGGAGAAGACTGGTCAGGACAGGACCACACCAGACAAGACTGGGCCGGACCAGATAAAACTGGACCAAACCAAACAAGACCAGATAAGACTGGTCAGGACCAGACAGAACTGGACAGGACAAAACCAGACCAAACTGGACAAGACTGGGCCAAACTGGATAAGACTGGTCAGGACCAGACCAAAACAGACAAGACCAGACCAGACCAGGCCGAACTGGATAAGACCGGTCAGTACTAGACTGAACCAGACCAGACCAGACCAAACTGGATAAGACCAGACAGGACTGGACAAGACCGGACCAAACTGGACAAGACCAGGCCAAACTAATTATCCAGATACGGTGGCATGCACCTGCAGTCCCAGCTACTCAGCAGGCTGAGGCGGGAGGATCACTTGAGCCCAGGAGTTCGAGGCTGCAGTGAGCTATGATCACGCCACTGCACTCCAGCTTGNCAGACAAGACCAGACCAGACCAGGCCGAACTGGATAAGACCGGTCAGTACTAGACTGAACCAGACCAGACCAGACCAAACTGGATAAGACCAGACAGGACTGGACAAGACCGGACCAAACTGGACAAGACCAGGCCAAACTAATTATCCAGATACGGTGGCATGCACCTGCAGTCCCAGCTACTCAGCAGGCTGAGGCGGGAGGATCACTTGAGCCCAGGAGTTCGAGGCTGCAGTGAGCTATGATCACGCCACTGCACTCCAGCTTGGGCAACAGAGGAAGATCCCATCTCAAAAAAAAAACTAACTGAAAATTGTTCCAATCTAATCTCAAACATATCTGAAAATTACTCTCATTTGAAAAGATCTTGCTGTGTTAGAGACTTCTTAATGCTAAGGCTATGTAGTTTATTGATATACAGCAAAATATTTATAAACATATTTTCATTGTTTATAAGGCCGCCAGGCTTGAGGGTCGCCTATAGTCAACAAATAACCTTTGACCAAAACAAATAAAAACCCTTTTGTTTCAAAACAATGCACAAGTACTTTTTAAAAAACTCTAATTACATTCAAAGAGTTGTTTGTGTAACCCAGAGATAGTGGGGACTAAATAATTCAATGGCAAACCTAGCCTCTGAGCTTACAGCAAATACCCAGAAAAACCGAGCTAGGAAGAAAATAGGTGGTAAACTATTAAACACGAATGGAGGTACTTCTAAATAAAACAGGAGACTTCTAGGAAGTTCCCAAGTTTTTTTTTTTTTTTTTTTTAATCTAAAATCTGGGAGGTTTCTAAAACTTTTCCTTTCACAGTTGCACAAAAAGCATTTTGCAATAGGTGTAATCAGAGCCTGTCCACCATGAAGAAGAGTCCCAGGCAACTTCAACATTGCTGTGGCCCTGAAATACCATTTCAGTCATTTCTGGCCAGTAGCCTGTGAAGAGATGTTGATGGGTAACACCAAAGCAACCTAGTGAAGCCTGTGCCTCAGGAGGGGCTGCTTTGTGGATGTGCACATGTATGTCTTCACACACACATGAATTGCTCAACCATATCTGGCTAGTTACCATGGAATGAGGTGGCTATTAGGTAGTTGGTTTCAGAGCATGGGTTCAACTCTTTAGTGAGAGCATGGAATTATGGTTCAAGTCACATGCCCTAGCACTTAGTCAACCTGGAGTCAAATCCAACCCAGCCACGTACTTGACCTTTCTGTGCTTCTGTTTCCGTCTCTATAAAATGAGAATGATGATATCTCTTTTACAGAGTTTTGTGAAGATTAAATGAGTGAATAAACATATAACACGTAGAACAATGCCTGGTACAGAAGAAGTGCTATATTAAGGACTGACTACTATTCTTGGGATCTGCATTTGTCATCATAAAGTCTAAATTAAAGAACCCACAGAAGGATTCTCAATAAAATGGAACTGAATCTGGTGGATGCAAAACAACTTTGAGGCCAAGACAGCTGTGTCTGGGTTAGGGTGCCCAGGTAAACTGCAGCTCTAGGTTCAAATCCCAACTCCTCCATCTTTGCACTGGGAGCAATTCTTAACATTGTTGAGAATAGAAATTACTTGAGTTACACTCAACCTGAAAAATCATGAGGGTTAAGTGAATACCAAAAATATTTCACTTAGTAGCTGACACGTAGCATGTGCTTCCTGAACAGCATTTTACTTTTCATACCTTTAAAGTGGCAACCTACTGTTCAGTAAGCTCCATTGAGACTGAATCAGACCATGGGCCTTGTTACCTGCTGTTATCAGTAGTGCAGTAAATAAACAATTGCAGTGAGTATGTGCTCAGTTAATAGTGGTTGTATGAATGCATGAATATACCTATTAACCAATTATTGATTAATAAATAAGTGACTGTACTTGCAAAGCATATATTTCTGTGAAGGCATACCATTCCTTACAAACTGACATTCAAATAGAACATTTAACTGAATTGATCTGCCCTAAGCAATAGGTATGGATGAAATTTAATTGAAGTGGTGTTGGGGGTGACTAAAATAACTATAATAGTCTCAGGATGGGGGATATTGTGAAAAAATTAGAATTAACCTAAAAAGTGTACAATAAGTGAGATTTGAGATAAAATACTCTCTAATAAACACTCTAATAAAATATGACATTTCCATTAGAAAGGATGGCAAAATTAAGAATAGGGAGAGATTATAGTGATGAAAAACATTATTTTGTTATGTAAGTTAGAAACTATGTTTCTAGTCCTGAAGATGTCTGGCCTTGGAGGTAGGTGAGTCCAACAGGAATTATTCATTTTCAGGTAAGACACCAATGCTTTAGGGAATACAGTCTTCTCTATAGAAGGTACAAATGAGAGAATATTAGAAAACCATCCTGAGAGAGGGTAAACAAGAGGATATTAGGAATTTGTTACTCCTGGGATGATACAGAGCTCATATGATAAATGCCACCTGAAGAGCACAAGAATGCAAAAGGCATACACAGAACTGAGGATTCATGGAATGGCCCCAGAACGGACCTTGTCCCATTGCAACGAGCACTGAAATAAGACCAGAAGAGGAGTTTGGAAATGTTTTGAGTCACCAAATCATCATTAAAAGAAATGCCTGGTTCCCCATAGAGATTTCGTTGAAGAGCATGATGTCTATTTAGAAGTAGATATTTCTATTTGCTTGCTAAAATTCAGTCTCATTTTTTTAATATTATACTTGAAGATGATTTAAGGGAAAAGTAATATTTCTTAAGGGTTGCATGATCCAATGAAAATTTCCCACAACAAGTAAAATATACACTGGTGACCCAAAGTTCTGGAAGGACACAAGAAAAGGAGTGCACTAATTTTTCAAGCAAGACGCCTTAGGAAGTGGCAACAAATAATTAAGATGTGAACTCGGGGCTGGCGCGGTGGCTCATGCCTGTAATCCCAGCACTTTGGGAGGCTGAGGCGGGCAGATCACCTGAGGTCGGGAGTTCTAGACCAGCCTGGCCAACATGGAGAAACCCCGTCTCTACTAAAAATACAAATTAGCCGGCCGTGGTGGCAGATGCCTGTAATCCTAGCTACTCAGGAGGCTGAAGCAGGAGAATCACTTGAACCTGGGAGGCAGAGGTTGCAGGTAGCCAATGTCACACCATTGCACTCCAGCCTGGGCAACAAGAGCAAAACTCCAACTCAAAAGAAAAAAAAAAGATGTGAACTCAGAGAAAGAGTGAGCTCAAGTATAGTAATGCCTGTGTCATCATTCCAGAAAATGTATTCCAGAAATGTTCGTGTGCCAAATGTACCCACGGTATGTGCCAACTTCTCCATGTCAGAACACAGCCGATTTTCAAATATTTTTGTTAAAGAGACAGAATTCTGAATAATATACCTAATTTTTCAAATATCTTTGTTTTCAATTAGCAGTCTAGCTTTGTGTTTTTTGTTTTTTGGGTTTGTTTGTTTTTTAAATTCTCTCCTTCCCACTACTGTTAATGATAAAAACCACATACAAGGCTGGGCACGATAGCTCAAGCCTGTAATCACGGCACTTTGGGAGACCAAGGTAGGTGGATCACTTGAGGCCAGGAGTTTGAGACCAGCCTGGGCAACATGGTGAAACCCTGTCTCTACTAAAAATACAAAAATTAGCCGGGTGTGGTGGCGCATGCCTGTAATCCCAGGTACTCAGGAGGCTGAGGTGGGAGGATGGTTGAGGCTGGGAGGCAGAGGTTCCAGTGAGCTGAGATCATGTCACTACACTCTAGCCTGGGCAACAGAGTGAGACCCTGTCTCAAAACAACAACAACAACAATAACAAACTCCATACAGAAAGTTTACATTATTATCATCTTGTAAAAAGAAAAAACCACATACTCAAAAAATTTTTTTAATCTTGATTTCTCCCAATTCTCTGAGGGGAAAAATACAAAGAGGAGCATTGCTTTGATACCTTCCCATCTTCTACACACATGGTGGCTGGGAAACGGAGTCACTGAATTAACAACTCAGACTGCTTTCCCTCACAAAACAGAATAATAGTAGGAACGTTTCTGCGACTCTAAGAAAGCAAATGTTTCTAATTAGTGAATAAGCTCAGCAGCGGTAGCTGCTCTGGGTATCAGCGCCTCTCACTAGGGGCTCTATCCTGTTGACAAGCAAAGCAACAAAATCGCCTGAATTCTGTTTGTGAAGGTTGCCACCTACTGAAGAACATGCAGTACTACAGCTGGCTTTACGGGGAAAGAATGCTGGGGGAGTAAGGAAAAAGCTGTTGGTAATCCTGGGAGCGCGGAGAGTTTCCAGGCTAAAGGAAGTCAGAAAGGGGTTATGCACCGACCTGGCAGGGCACAGCTATGGGTACGGGAAGGGTGAGTCTGGAAGGCTTTGTGTAGAGCAGGTACTTCACTGTGCCTTAAGGAGTCTTAGGGTTTGGCAAAAGAGTGAGGGTTGTGTGCAGAGTGGAAGCATTCGGGGCTCAGACATAGCAAAGAGAAAAGCCACCATAGTGACAGGGTCCAGAGAGCAGATGTCACTGGCTGTAGAAGATCGCCTGCACTGGAACGTATGGGAAATGCGACTAGATACTGAGGGCCTTCGATTGATGAATTAGGACTTAATCTATTAAGGCCTTGGTAAACGACCCTCAACTCAGAACCAATGGAATAGGGAAACAGCTTCATTAGAAATTACTGCATGGATTGCATACCTCTTGACTCTTTGGAAATTGTCTCAAAGGAAACTTCAGAGTAAAGATTGGGATGAGAACTTTACAGGAAACCTGCACCCTGGGCAACCACCCTCCACCCAGCACTCAGAGCTACAGCAGCCATGGCTACCCCAAGATCTGTCAGTACTGGAGCCCCAACCCTGCCCCCCAAGACACCAAAGCCTACAGAGTACCTCAGTACTTCACTGGTTAACAAGTAGAACATCAACTATGATACTAAGCAGCATTGATTAATGATAAAGATGACCCTTGGTTGGCAAATTGCATCTGGACTAGGATAGACTATAAATGAACTCTAAATACCTGATCAGACAACAAAGCTGTGGGTTTCCCTAACCACCAAGCTGTCCCTGTTCATTCCTGGGCAGAGGCGGAACTAACTTTCAGAGGAAGTTGTTTATAGTTTAAAACAAAGATAACAGGCTTTTCCCAGGGAAACATCTCCTTCTTGCCTGGGGACTAGACTGCCTTTGCAAGACTAACAAATTAGCCACAAGATTAGAAATTACGGTTTAGGAGTCATGCAGCTGGAGGCTACAAGATTCTGACCCTCCCTAAACTGCTCCTAAGATCAGTGCTTGAGAGATTTTGCAGACCCTGCACTTGAAGGGTCAGCTGACACCACCTGGATCAATAAACTGGCTCATCTGATCTTGTGGCCCCCACCCAGAAACTGACTCAGCACAAGAAGACAGCTTGACCCCCTATGATTTCACCTCTGACCTGACCAGTCAGCACTCCGGCACACTGGCTTGTCCCCACCCACCAAGTTGTCCTTAAAATCTCTGATCCCCAAATGCCTGATTTCAGTAATAATAAAAAGACTGATTTGAGTAATAATAAAAGTCCAGTCTCCTGCACTGCCGTCTCTGTGTGAATTACTCTTTCTCTATTGCAATTCCCCTGTCTTGACAAATCAGCTCTGTCTAGGCAGCTGACAAGGTGAACCCACTGAGTGGTTACACTACTAAGTTGTTAAAAGAAGTGTTTAGCCACTGTGAAGTTTGACGCCTCCAAGCCATGGCAGTTGCCTGCCTAATGTGTTTTGTCTCTCCTTGTACCAGATCTGTACTGGCACAAGAACTTACAGTGAAAAGGAATGCCTGACACTGCCCTGTAGATGCACTGTGGTTCCTGTCTGACACCTTCCACAGCAGCCTGGGCCAAATGCATCCTCTGATAGTCTTGACTCTCAGTGTTTAATTGATTCTAACAAGTCCTCCTTATAGGCATTGCAGATACATAAACACACATTTATCTATCTTTACAAAAAGTGAATCATCCCATAAAGTCTGATTTGGAGTCACTTTTACCACTTAAAATATCATGGCCATCTTTCTGCTGTTAAATATCCTATATTATTTATAATAATTGCATAATATCTATTATGAATATATAATTCACTAAACCTGAACATAAAGGCTCTTTTCCTTTTTTTTTTTTTAATTTCAAACCACACTTTAAGAAATATGGGCTGGGTGTGGTGGCTCATGCCCATAATTCCAGCACTTTGGGAGGCCAAGGTGGGAGGAGAGCTCGAGCTCAGGAGTTTGAAACCAACCTGGGTGACATAGCAAGATGCCATCTATAAAAAAGAAAGAAATACAACTGAGCTCAGTGGCTTATGCCTATCATTCCAGCACTTTGGGAGGCCGAGGCAAGAGTATTGACCACTTGAGTTTGAGACCAGCCTGGGCAAGACAGCAAGATCCTGTCTGTACACAAAATTTAAAAATTAGCTGGGCATGGTGGCATATGCCTGTAGTCCAAGCTACTCAGGAAGCTGAGGCTGGAGGATCGCTTGAGCCCAGGAATTCGAGATGGTACAAACACCCATCAGTTTCTTCCTGATTGCTGCACAAACCAAATCAATTCACAGAGACTATGGCACTGCAGTAAAGAAAGAGTCTGACTGACTCAGGGCCAGTCACACCATGTGGGAGATAGAGTCATTATTCAAATCAATCTCCCTGAGCATTTGGGGGCTAGGAGCATTTTCAAAGGTAGTTTGGGGGAAGAGGTGGGGTGGCTAGGCAATAGGTATCTGCTGTTGATTGGTTGGGGGTGCAGTCCTAGGGATATGGGAAGTTGTACTCCTGTATGCTGAGTTGCTTCTGGGTGGGGCCACAGGAGTGGCTGGCAGGTCCAGGTTAAGCCATCAGTGTCAGACACGCAAAAATCCTGAAAAGGTATCTCCAAAGGCCAACCTGAGGTTCTACAATAGTGATGTTATCTGCAGGAGTAATTGGGGAAGTTGCTGTCTTGTGACCTCCAGAATAATAGCTGGTAATTGTTTATGTCTACCCCTTAGCAGAATTCAGGCTCCTCTACCCTCCTAGCCTGGTGGTCTCTCATTAGCTTCACAAAGGCAGTTAAGTTTGGGGGAAGGGCTATTATCATTTAAATTATAAACTAAAAGTCTGCTAAAGTTAGCCTGGCCAAAGCACAGGAATAATTAAAGGCAGCTTGAAGGCCAAAGGCAAGATGGGAATTGGTTAAATCAGATCTCCTTCAGTGCCATAATTTTCTCATCATTACTATCTTTGTGAAGGTGGCTTAGGCAGCAGTGATCTGTGATAGTACCACTGCACTACAGCCTGGGTGACACAGCGAGACCTTAAGAGAAAAAAAAAAAAACAGAAAGAAAAGAAGAAATATGTGTAAGATGTCAAATAATTTAATATATCTATGATTATTTCAAGGATATGTTCACAGAAATGAAAAAGTCATATATATTCTGCTTAGATTCAGACTAATTTTGAAATTTCTATGAAAACCTTCTGTGACTATTTCTTTGAGATGAGCTATTTTTAGCTCTTCAGTTCACTAGGTGGAGACCTTATCCATATCTATTTTTCAATGATCTAGTATTTATAATGTAAAATACATAGTAATTATTATTTTTCAGAAATTTTCCATAAAATAAATCCACTTGATCATGGTAAGTATACTGCTTTATAAATCTAACAGTCACGGTTTTTTGGTTAAAGAATAAAAGAAATTTATAGCCTATACATTTCTTTTTTCTTGCCAGTGAAATGGAGACAAGAAGTTTCCTCAGTTGCCGAAGCATGTTTATAAACCTCTTCTAAAATTAGAAGTAATTTATGAGTAAATATTCTGTGTAATACAGCTGTGTATCCATCTGGCCCTGGTGCTTTATTACCTGATATGTCTTGTAGGGCACTTTTTAAACATTTCTTTTCATCCACAGAGCATATTTAATTTCCCTTTGCGTCTGGCCTCAATAATTCCAAAACTCTATTTCATCCTCATAGCAAATACACAAAATAAATCCCATAATCCTACATGTTATTTTCCAGGGGTTACACTTGTAAGGCTCATAAATCAATAAGAAGCTTCAAAAAGGAATTTTCTTAAAGTCTATTTAGAATTTGCTTATCTTGTCCATGAGACAAACTTTAAATAATATTGAAAATCAGCTTTCATCTCATCAGTGCATGTCCTTTTAGAATCACAGACCTACCTACAAAGAAGTTGCCAATGTCCTACAGAATTTCTTTTCAAAGAAGAGACCATTTCTAGGGAGTTACTCATAATATCTCAAAGAGCAATCTGGATCGGTCAATTAAACAGGCATTTGGTAGGCCTTCTCTGACTTTAGACCTGATAGTAATAAGGAAATAATGGTTGCCTTTGTTGGATCCCAACAAAACTAATATGGAGGGCTATCTCCTGAGAAGACTAGGAATCCTGAGCCAGAGCTACCAAGGTGTATGCTGTGGTTAATCATTAGAGTGGAGCCAGGTGAGGGCCTTTTGTCCAGGGTGAGTATCTGGAGAGAGACTGAAGGCCCTCACTCCCATCCTCCACTGCATCTGAGACTTCAGGGCACAACCAAGACAGAGGCAATGAGAGGGGATTATTTTTAATGTCCTTTGTATTAGTAAGTCCAAATGAGAGGAACTCCATACCCACTGTGAATGTAAAAAGGCAGGATGTTTGTGAAATGGCATAACCTGGATACTGAACTCAGACAAACCCTGAGAAAATTGCACTGGTGTCCTTGGAGAGGTGCTGGGTCCAAGTGAGAGTGAAGGAAAGTCTGTGACCTGCCCAAGTCACTCCATTGTCACATCTCCAACAATAAAACCAAATCACCAATTGGCCTTGATGCCAAAGATCATAGTGATGATCATAATGATCTCCCTTTAAAAGCAGATGAGTTCCCCAAGTTTAGGAAAGAGGAGGGTGTGGTGGGGTGTTTCCCATAGCTCTGGGGTACAAAGCTGCACTTTCTACAGTGAACCTTGACCGCAAGATTGAAAATCATCTACTTGAGGTTTGTTTTTAGTCTTCTTAGGAGACATAGAAAAGAAGTTTGAAGGGTCTAAATAATCTATGATGTTCTCTTCAACTCAAAGCATTTAACTAAGTACCTAATAGTGCCTGCTATTACTTACTTAAGGATTCCCTGATTCTAGAAACAGTGCTAAGCATATCACAGGTAACACACACTTACTAAAAAGCGGAAGTAACAGAGTGTAAGAATTAAATAGCAAAAGACTGTAGGATTTGCATCTATATTTCCTTTTCAACAAGAACTATGTCTTATATGTCTTTGCATCCTTGGGCGAGCACTGGGCACACAATGGGCGTTCCACAATATTAAACAATCTAAAGCTATAACTATCTCAAGCAGTGAGAAATTTTCCAAAGAGAAGAAAGCCTTTCAATTTTTTCAGTAAGTTAGCATATATTTTTGGTAATGTAATTATACCCCCAAAAGTTATATCCCCTGTATATTATTCTGTTTGCTTTAAGTATGACATTTCAGAATACAAAAATCCAAGCCTGGGCCTGTTCTAGAAGAGGTTTACCTCCTTGGTGAGAGTGGATTTACAAAACTCTCCCAGAGCAGAAACAGTTCCCAAAGTAATCCACAGAGCATCAGTTCTGCAGGCCACTAGGTCATGTGCATAATCAGCAACAGCATTAAAGTGGATCTGTGGTCAAATCAAAGTAGGGGATGCTGGACTAAGAAAGGGTAAACCAGTTTCTTTGCAGGAACACATATTAGAACCCTGACTGCACTACATACCTTGCAAACCTCCTTCAACGAGCATATGGGCTGTGGCATTTCTCAAGTCCACTTTTGCATGGAACTGCTTCTTCATAATATGTCTTCAGAAGCAACCGTTGACTGAACCCTCGTGCCTACCCACGTCTTCAGTGGTTTTCTTTTGGTTCTGCTTGTCCTCCTTGCCATCAGTTTTTAGTAGGTGAGACTCTTCTTCTGTTTGTGGTCTAGAACATTAGGAGAAGAGGCAAGAAACCAGGTTCCAGAATCATAACTTCTAGATCACCAGTTGCTCCTGGTGGAGCTAAGAAATGCCTTCAAAGCTACTTGGAACTATGGGTAAAGGTGAAAGGATAATTAAGCAAAGAGAAAAAAAGGCAAGGGGATACAAGAGAAGAGGAAGGCGGAGAAAAAAATAAAAAGACAACACAAGAAGAAATACGTGGTCAGAAGGGATGCAAAACCACAATTAACACTCCACCTTCCATTTTAACATGAAAACTTCAGAGATGAGTCAAATTCCAACCATCAAGGAGGTAGTATTCCTGCAGGAGCAGCGGACCGGTGATCTGAAGAGCAGCCTTTTTCTGGGTCCTCAGCCTCTTACCCTCGTTAGCCAAGGGAAGTTATCCAAGCACACAGCAAATCTTTGCCATCACTCTGATGTATTCTTAATGTTTCTCACCATTAGGGTTTCTGCTATTTTGAATGCATAATATACTGTCTACTAAAATTCTTTGATCTTAACAAAAACAAAAGCACACAAATGTTGAGTGGTGGGCAGAGACCATCGCTATTTGGCTTAGAATCACAGATTCACAGATGTTTAGAGACTTAGAGACTTTAGAGGCAAGGTTGTTTTGGTGACTGTCTTGCAAGTAGCCCACAGAGATGTGTGTTTCTATAAACCTTGCTCTTTATCAGAAGTTCATTAAAGGTAAACCACCCAAGTCACCTGTTCACTGTGGCTTCCTGTCAGGAGGGACCATTTAGATAACTTCTTGGAGCCTGTCAACTCTTACTGCACTAACAGTATCAGATGCAAGCTGGGGAATTTGGAATGCTATCTGCAATAGTGACATCTGGTGGCTTCTACGTTCTGCTGCACCTCCTTGAGGCAGGAAAGCAAGCCTGGCTTTTAAGCAGTATTTGTGAAAACGTAAAAGAATTACATGAGCTCTGGAAAAGCACCTCAGAAATGGTATCATTTAACAATCACCACTTGAATGCTTATGTTGCTCACTATATTAAAAATTATGGTGTTGTTTCAGCAGCACACATAATAAAATTTTGAAAACTACAGAGATTAGCATGTGCAAGGATGACATACAAATTTGTGAAATGTTTCATATTTTAAAATTTATATTTGTACATTTTTTTGAGACAGGGTCTCACTTCTGTCGCCCAGGTTGGAGTGTAGTGGTGCGATCATGGCTCACTGCAGCCTCTACTTCCTGTGTTCAAGCGATTCTCGTGCCGCAGCCTCCCGAGTAACTGGGACTACAGGTGTGCACCACCACGCCTGGCTAATTTTTGTATTTTTTTGGTAGGGACAGGGTCCCACTATGTTGCCCAGGCTGGTCTCAAACTCCTGGGCTCAAGCGATCCTCCTGCCTTGGCCTCCCAAAGTGCTGGGATTACAGGTGTAAACCACCACACCTGGCTTATGTAATTATTTTTAGAAAAGATAAAAAGAAAAAATTATGATGCAAGAACTACTATGATATGAATCCTTGTTTCTAAAGGAGAAGCAGTTAGAGAAATATTGAATTACTTGGATTGCAAAGGGTCTTGCATGTCTCTGAGTGGGGTTTTGAGTTGGTTTTCCATGTCTGCCCTATGGTGTCCCTCATCCACACACCTGATAAACGGGTGATGAGCCAGGTAACCCCACCCTGTATCCCCTGCACCATGATTTTAAAAATGAAGTGAACAATAAATATTCTCTTATAAGAATTCTGAAATTGGGAGAATAAAAGATACTGTCATTTATCTAGGGAATTGAAGGTGGAAGTATCCCATGAGGTAGTGGAGTAACAAAAATGGACCCTGTACAAGATAAAGTTTTGAAGAAGCAACAATCTATGAAGACACAAAGCTGACCAGACAAGAGAAGAATGGAATAAATGTGCAAAGACAGGCCACGAAGCATGAAGGAAAAATAGGGAAATCAATGGAGAGGGAGGCAGACAGTGAGGCAGTGGGGCTTGATCCTGGGGCTACCTTGGTTGCTGCCCTTTCTTGGGCTTAATTGCTCTTTAATTAAAAAAAAAAAAAGTCCCAGAGGACACTTGAGTGATTTCCTAGACATAAAAAGAGCCTTGACTACTCCTAATTAAAAGATCAAGTTTTTTCACAAATCTGAATTTCGCTTTTCATACTGCACTAATTCCTAAGTACTCATTGCCTGTTTTCTCTATTTATTGTCAGTGCTCAACAGCCCCGACAGAGGGGGCTTCTTGCTTGAAACTATATTAGACATGTTGCTTCCCCATTTATGCATTAAAGGCTTGGCCACCTGAGAAAAATGTAACCTGTAGACTCCTTTGTCTTTTACTCTTCAGCTCTGCACAGGTGCCCAATTCAGTTCTGCACAGTGCTAGCTTAGAGTCAAACTTGACATGTTCAACTCAGCTTACCCATCATCCCCACTCATCCTGCCAACCCACTCACCCCCTGTATCGCCAACTTTCTTCCAGGAACCTGTGCCAGAAAACTGGGAGTCATTCTAGGCCCTCTCTCACACTCCAGATCAAATTTGGTGTCACTAAATTTGTTTAACTTAAAATTGCAGAGGCATAATCTTAGCCATCAACTTGCTTTGTGTAGTTTCCTTATGCATTGCTTCATTCCTTTGGTCTAACTTAGAAATGCATCTTAAAGAGTAAACACATTAAATCTAATCAACTCTGTTACCATTGTTGACAGTCAACACCAATGGGTGTTTTTTCCTATTGTAAACTGGTTTGGCTATAAGTCAAAATTGTTTTAGTCCTGAGTCATCACTTACTTATCCAACAAATACTTTGACTAAATAATATGTGTTGGGCACTCTGCTGGACAGGATAGAAATGTGATTAACTTAAATAACTCATGTTTTGAAAACACATGCTTTCAAATTAACTGTAAATAAACGATATGCATACTGTAATACACAGATGGAAAATATCAGGTAACAGAGGAAGAAACAGGGAGTCTTACCCAAGGAATACAGATGTGAAAATGATATGAACCTAGTCAAGTAAATATCACAAAATAAAATGTAAGGAATATAACTGTGCCAACTGTTAAGAAATAAGGAAAAAATCATAACACAATTTACGTACAACTAATATGGGACTACATTCAAGTAAACATTACTACCAAGCTTTTTTAGTGCCACCTCATAAAAACAGGAGCAAAACAGGAACAAGATGAGATCTGGCTTTCCCAGGAGTAAGGTGGTATGGCCAGTAAAGTACGGTGGTAAGGCCACTAAAAAAATTCTCAAAATTCTTCCATCACCAGGACAGGAGGCAGAATGGATGGAGCATGTGCTGAGCTGGCCTCAGGTGCTATACCCCTACCCCTACCCCACCCCACCCCACCCTAGCCTGGGCCCATGCCAAACTCTCTCAGATGTTCATATGCCCATCATAATAATGAACAGAGAATTTAGCAACCTTGCATAAGGATGGAGGTATACAAGAAAAACCTTACCCACTGACAAAGGTAAAACAAATCACTTGAGAATCTTCTCATGGATTAGAACCACAGGGGACAAATTGCCACTGCTAAGCCATATTTTCCTTGTTGGACAGTTTTGTGTGAAAATGGACAGCAAGGCAAAAGGACATAAAGAACACAGTGTTTTGCACCAGGAGTGTTTTCTGAGGGGAGCAGACAACTTACTGACCTCCACATTCTCTCACCAGGCTCAAGGGCACCTCGGTAGGAGGGTGGCTCCCTCCTCCCTCTTCCAACAGGCCCAACATGGCGGGTTCTTTACCTGTTCCAAGATCGCAGTTCCCAGAACAACATCAAAAGCAGTAATTTAAAGTCTGTTTTCTTTCTAAAAAGAAAACTCAGGAGGTAAGGAGAGGCAAGGCCTCAAAATCCTCCCTTATTTGGAATATTAAATTGCACCTGAGGCATACTCAATTGTGACTTTCTGTCCCACCTTTGGAGATCTTACTCCTTTGGAGTGGGAAGATGGCGACTCACATAGTAATATGGAATTTGAATAGAAAATAAATTGTGCTGAATCTCACGTATGATGTCCTAAAAGTGTCCAAAATGATGTCATTAAAAAGGCAGGGAGGGGAACTGCAATTAGATGGATGAGGAAGAGGGAGTTGAGAAAACAGATTAACGATGCCTTTGACACAATCAGCCTGTAAGGAATACTGGTTTCTATGACAACCAAACCACTTAACCTCAATTAACGAAGCTGTTCAAAAAGAAAAACTTGAAAGATGGGAAGGGGAAAAGCCAGCGGATCCTCTTTGGGGGAATGAAGTAGCCTGTCCCCTCAGCGCCTGTGAGACAAGCACGTATTAACTACATATCCGCAGGGCGCGTATCCTCTTACGCTCTCCAGTTCCCAGTAATTAGTATTCAGAAGCAGCCCAAAGATGTTGAGAAATTGCAACTCATTAGTGCAGTTTTCTGACAGAACAGCCTTATTATCCTGATTGAGCTTTAACTAAACAGCACGGACAAGGAGGAGACAAAAGGCTACCTCTTGCTTTTCCCAAACTTAGTGTTGCTGTTCACACGCACCAAGTTCCCAGCATACTCTAGGAACCCCTTTCTGAGAATTAGGCAGGCCAGGCTGGATTCTGGACTTTTGTTTGTAGCAGAGAATAGTTGTTGTTAGAATGAATCACCCAGGCCGTTCACAATAAAACAATGTTAAAATCAAATAACAAAAAATTTATTTATGCACAATGTAACGTCCTTCATGTAACGAAGGGAACTGGATTTTCCAGAGTTGCTCTTAAGTCAATGGAGAACTATCTTCATATTTTCCTGGGTCTGAGATGGGTTTGTCTAGGTTGCAATGGGCATGAATAAAGTAACTCTAACAGAAAGGAGGTGGGGGGAACAGCAGAGGAGTTCATCTTTCTTAGCATGTCATCCATTACCAGTTCCTACACCACTCCGTCACCTTCTACAGAGCCTGAAAGTGGTAGGAAATGGAGACTTTTGTTGGACTGCCTCTTGATTGTTTCTGGTAAAAATATATCTAGTTGCTGATATTCTACTATCAACACAAATGGGAGGGAAAAAATAGAAACCCTAACAATATCAAGAGCATTGCCAGTTTTACCATTTTGTATAGGTGTTTCTTGCTGGTTTTATTAGAAAAAAAAGGCCGGGCGCGGTGGCTCAAGCCTGTAATCCCAGCACGTTGGGAGGCCGAGACGGGCGGATCACGAGGTCAGGAGATCGAGACCATCCTGGCTAACACGGTGAAACCCTGTCTCTACTAAAACACAAAACTAGCCGGGCGAGGTGGCGGGCGCCTGTAGTCCCAGCTACTCGGGAGGCTGAGGCAGGAGAATGGCGTAAACCCAGGGGCGGAGCTTGCAGTGAGCTGAGATCCGGCCACTGCACTCCAGTCCTGGCGACAGAGCAAGACTCCGCCTCAAAAAGAAAAAAAAAAAGAAAAGAAAAAAAAGTAAGTATTATAAGGAGAAATTAATTTACAACAAACCCTTGTTAACATATGCTAAATTTTGTAAAAAACGAATAATACGTTGGTGGTGTAAAAAAATAAAACCAGTTTCCATCAAGTTAAATTTTAATAAATCAATCTAAAACGCAAAACATGCACCTTGGAATTTTTTTAAAATATAAATAGACACTCACATCTACATAGGAATATCTCCTGTTTCACAACTTTGTTGTAAATTTTGACTCATATTTTGCCTCCAGAGCTGGGGATGAAAACAAATCAGCCTGACTATAAATAGGAGCACTGACAGTCCAACAGAAGAGTATCTCATAGTTTAAACTTTGTTTTTTACTTTTCAAATGCTAGTGATGATGGGCTGGGTGCAGTGACTCAAGCCTGCAATCCCAGCACTTTGGGAGGCCAAGGCCAGCGAATCACTTGAGGTCAGAAGTTCGAGACCAGCCTGGCCAACATGGTGAAACCCCATCTCTAATAAAAATACAAAAGTTAGCTGGGCGTGGTGGTGGGCACTTGTAATTCCAGCTACTCAGGAGGCTGAGACATGAGAATCACTTGAACCCAGAAGGCAGAGATTGCAGTGAGCCGAGATCATGATACTCTACTCCAGCCTGGGTGAAAGAGCAAGACTCCACCTCAAAAAAATAAAAATAAAATAGTTAGTGATGATGCATATTTCTTCCTTCATGAATTGCCTATGTCCATTTTTTTCTGCTAGAGTTTTAGAATTCTTCTTACACTACTGAGATTTTGAAACAGAAAAACTATTAACATTATTCTTGCCATATTTATGAAAAATACCATCCTATATTGTTACTTTTAAATTTTATGATGTTTTAGCATACAAAAGTTTTCTCTTTTTTTTGGTAGTAAAATCTGCTAACATTTTCCTTTGAGGTTTTACCTATTACTTTTATTCATAGAAACTTCACAGTCTGGCCAGGTGCAGTGGCTCATGCCTGTAATGTCAACACTATGGGAGGCCAATGTGGGTGGATCACTTGGACCCCAGGAGTTGGAGACCAGCCTGAGCAACATGGTGAAACCCCATCTCTACAACAACAACAACAAAATAAGTTAGCTGGGCATCGTGGCGCACACCTGTAGTCCCAGCTATTGAAGAAGCTAAGGTGAGAGGATCACTTGAGCCTAGAAGGCAGAGGTTGCAGTGAGCCAAGATCTTGCCATTGCACTCCAGCCTGGGTGAAAGAGTGAGACCTTGTCAAAAAAAAAGAAGAAGAAAGAAAGAAAGAAAGAAAGAAAGAAAGAGAGAGAGAGAGAGAGAGAGAGAGAGAGGGAGGGAGGGAGGAGGAAAGACAGGAAGAGAACAGAAGAGAGAAGAAAGAAGCGAAAGAAAGGAGAAGAAAAAGAAGAGGAATCGAAGCGCAAGAAGAAAGAAAGAAAGAAGAAAGAAAGAAAGAAGAGAGAAGAAGGAAGAAGGAAGGAAAGGAAGGAGGAAGAAGGAAGGAAGGAAGGAAGGAAGGAAGGAAGGAAAGAGAAAACAAATTTCGCGCAATTAAATCCTCAGAGCCAGCTCAATATTCATGTACAGATTTATGGCTCTAACTTGATATTATCTGCATAATCAATTTTTCCAATACTTCTTTTTTTTTTTGAGACTGAATCTCACTCTGTCATCAGGCTGGAGTACAGTGGCACAATCTAGGCTCACTGCACCTCCCAGGTTTAAGCGGTTCTCCCGCCTCAGCCTCCCGAGCAGCTGGGATTATAGGTGCATGCCACGACACCCAGCTAATTTTGTATTTTTGGTAGAGATGACGTTTCACCATGTTGGCCAGTCTGGTCTTGATCTCCTGACCTCGTGATCTGCCTGCTTTGGGCTCCCAAAGCACTAGGATTACAGGCGTGAGCCACTAAGCCCAGCCCAATACTTTTTTATTGAGCTATAAATGTGCACAACGTAAAATTTACTATAATTTTTTTTTTTTTTTTTTTTTTTTTGAGACAAGTCCACTCTGTCACCCAGGCTGGAGTGAAGTGGCACAATCTTGGCTCACTGCAACCTCCACCTCCTGGGTTCAAGCGAGTCTCCTGTCTCAACCTCCCAAGTACCTAAGATTACAGGCGCCTGCCACCACGCCTGGCTAATTTTTTGTATTTTTAGTAGAGACAGGGTTTCGTCATATTGGCCAGGCTCGTCTTCAAATCCTGACCTCAAGTGATTCACCTGCCTCAGCCTCCCAATGTGCTGAGATTACAGGTGTGAGCCACTGCGCCCAGCTCATAAAATTTTCAAGTGTTACCATTTAATGACTTGCTGTAGATTCACACAAAATTGTGCAACTATCACCACTATGAAATTCCAGAATATTTTTCGTTATCCCCAAAAGAAACCCTATATCTATTAGGAGTCACTCCCCACTCCACTCTCCCCTCATCTGCTGGTAACCACTAAGCTACTTCCATCTATTCTGGGAATTTCCTATTAATGGAATAATTTATGCGGTCTTTCATATCTGGCTTCTTTCACTTAGCATGTTTTCAAAATTCATCCATGTAGCAGCATGAATCAGTACCTCCTGACTTTTTTTGGCTAATATCCCAATATGTTAGTACACTGTGTTTTATTATCCATGTATCAGTTGATGGACATTTAAACATTCATGTACAAGTTTCTGTGTGGACGTACATCTTTAACTCTCTGGGGCATCTACCTAGGAGTGAAACTCCAATACTTTTTGTTTAATAATGCCTTTCCCAGTGATTTATGATTTCTTCTTTATCATACATTACATTCCTGGTTTCAGGGCTTTCCCATCTGTTCTGCTGTCCTGTCACTTCTTTTGCAAATACAAGACCTTTCCAGTTTTAGTAGATGTATGTTTTATTCGCTCATAGGGCAAGACACCTCTAACTTTCCTACACTTGATCTTAGCCAAAAGGCCAAAAAGCAATGACACCTCTAACTTTCCTTTCTTAAACTCTCTTATTGCTGCTTATTCTTCACTCTCAACTTTCGAATCTACTTGTCATGCTGCTGGTATTTTGACTGGAGATGGGAAATTGATTTGGGAAAAACTGATATATTTGCAATATTTTAGCTTTCTATCCACAGATATGGTCTCTCTTGTTTTATTCAAATCTTCTACTATGCCTCCCACTAAATTTTGTGACCTTCCTCATACAGGACTCACCCGTTTTTTGTTAAGGAATAACTAGATACTCTAATCTCTGAGGGGGTGACAGCTGGACTCAACTGATGAGAAGAAGGGAACCAAGCAAAGACTTGAGGGAAGTCAACTCCAGGCACAGCAAAGGATGAGTGCAAAGACTATGAGGTGAGCCCAGTTGGCAGGAATAGGGAGAAGGGAATGTGGCTGGGACAAAGTGATCAAGGAAGAGTAGAAGAAGTTGAAGTTGGACTTACGCAGGCCCAGATCAAATAGAGCCTTAGAGGCCATATAAAGAGCTTAGACTTTTGCCTTATGCAAATTGAAACCTACGGGAGAGTTTAAAGCAGGTGCTGACATGGTCTTGCTTCAGGGCAACTACCCCTGGTCTAGCCAGGAAGTTGCCTTCTCAATGTGATCATGTGGCTTCCTGACCTGTGGCCAACGCCAAGACCTAACAGACAGATAGGAACTTGAGAGAGTTAGAAGAAGTTAGTCCATAAATACCTCTGAGTGGCTCACCAGGATCGCTACCCCCACAAGCCACACACTTATTGTGCTAGAGGCTGGTCCTGAACTCACCAGCACCACCAAAGGGAACTGGAGGTCCCAGGGAAAGGCAACCCTTAATTCCCCATCTACCTTCACATGCCTACAAAAAAGGCCACGTGATGACTGTAGCCATGAACACTTCTGGAGAGAAAGCAGCAGGCAAATACCCTCCTCCCACCAGCCTGCCCACCATTCTCCCTCAAGGCTGCTACCAGAAAGTGTTGTGGGACAGGGATTTCCAATACCAAGGAAGGTGCCAGGAGTCACCGAACCACCCACAAATCTTAAGGGGATTGTCATGGCCTCTTAGTCACCCAGCTGGAAGCTGCTATTTTCCTGGTAGGAATTGCCTCCCCCTCTACCCCTGCCACTGTGCCAGATGTTCAGGTTGCCCGAATACGTCTGCCCTGGTGGACTACTTCAGGCACCCCTGCCCAGGAACATTCCTGAAGGCCACACCTGGAACCTACTTGACCAACACTTCTAATGATTTTGTAAGCTCCTAATTTCCTGTATTAAATTCTTTTCTTCTTAAAGTACCTAGAGTGATTTCTGTTGAACACTGACTAATATTCAAATAGCAGCACCAACACTCTGCCATGAGAGATGTGGCATGAGTTCATGTCCTCAGCAATCTCCATCATCTTCCACTCAGTCTATTCACCTTGCTCTGTGAAACCATTCTGCCCAGCCACTGTCCTGGTGAGGAAACTGCCTCCACTTGCAACCTTCCCCTCTTTATGCTAAGGTTTAGTCCCGTGTTAAACCCATAAGAATCTTTTCGATTTCTCTCTTCTGTCTATTTTATGTGACCCTCCCAGAAGGCAACACAGCCTGAGGTCTCCCAGCAGAGGCAAGTCCAGAAAAGGTCTTCTGACACCAGCAATCCATGGGTTTCATGGGTTTCCTTCAACACATACCGAACGTCCATGTTTTGCCAAGGCTGTCTGCAAGAGACCACAAAAGTTCTGAAAGTCCCTGAATCAGCAAATGATTGATATAAAGGTAATCCTGTAGGGTACCAAAAGGTAGCCAAATTGTCCTTTCCAATCAACTTTCCATTGACATTTGAAAAAGGAAAAGAGGGCTGGGCACAGTGGCTCATGCCTGTAATCCCAGCACTTTGGGAGGTCAAGGTGGGCAGATCATGAGGTTAGGAGGTCGAGACAAGCCTGGCCAACATGGCAAAACCCCGTCTTTACTAGGGATACAAAAATTAGCTGGGCATGGTGGTGGGTGCCTGTAATCCCAGCTACTTGGGAGGCTGAGGCAGGAGAATCGCTTGAACCCAGGAGGCGGAGGTTGCAGTGAACTGAGATCGTGCCATTGCACTCCAGCCTGGGCAACAAGAGCAAGACTCCATCTCAAAAAAAAAAAAAAAAAAAAGGAAAAGAGGACGTCAGTGTTTTGCCCCTGCTGCAGCATGCCAAGTTGTCTGGAGACAGAAAGCTTAGCAAAGTGGATTGAGGCACCTGCCTGAGCCTGCTGCTCCTGCAGCTCCAAAACCAAATGGGAGACTTTCAGTGGAGCAGCCCCTTCCCATGGATGAACTTCACACAGGTGGAAGACAAGGTGGGAAAGTGGGAAAGCTCATTCAGTCTTGAAACAATCAGAATTTTTCTGCATAAGGCAAAGAGACTCCTCCTTTGTGTGCTATGTGTGCATACAAGAACACATACACGTATATACACTGTATTGGTAGTCTTGGGGGAAAGCAATCTCTTCTGGCGCCTTGGAACTTCAAGCAAATACTACCTGGTGCTGTGGATTTTGCCCTTTGGCCAACAGACTATCTTCTGAATTGGCTCAAGTCTACGTAGGGTTTAGTATTCACAAAAAATATCAAAGACATTTTATTAATTAAAGTGCAATGAGTAGAATGTCATTGAATTATTAGTGAAACTGGGTTTTTTGGTACTTTTTTTGTATTGGTCTGCTCCAATAAAGCCTAGCCACTCTACTCAAGTGCCCTGACTACCCCCAGTCATCCTCACTCAGAAAAGGAGCCCTTCTCTGGCCTTCCCCTGGGGCATCTGGAAATAACAGACTCTGGTCCACGCTGTTACATGATCTGCCCAAAATCCCACCAGCAGCACTGTTGTCCCTCCTGAGCAGATGGGGCTGACAGTGCCCACCTCTGACGTTTGCAGCATGACAGCCACCCTCCCCAGACAGATCTCCACAGTGCAGTTCTTGGCCTTCAAGCATGAGTGCTGGGACCTTAATTCCTTCCTTTTTCCCTTTCCCTACTCAGTCAAAGGGTGGAAGTAAATGGCTATAAAGCTTGTTTTATTGAACTTATATCTAATAAGCTGGGTTCTCTGAATTAGGCCTACTCAGAAAAGAAGTTTTAGATCTATGCCCACTGGAAATGTACAGAAAATGTTGCATGAGGGCCTTTCCCCAAACTAAAGAATGGAATGTCCTATTAGCAGACTTTCTACTCTTTTCTTAATATTTCATTTTTGGTATCTGTGTTTTCTTCCATTAATTGCCATTTTCATCCTTTTAATTTTGTATAATTGCCTACCATTTAAAACCCTTCCTATTTTAGTAGGTGCCTGGTCATTCATATTCAACATTATTTGAACATTTTGGTATGACAAAACAAATAAAATATACCATAGAGAAGAAAAAAAGTGTACATTTGCTTGGAATAACACAACAAAATGACATCCATTGCAATCATCAATCGTCCACATTACACACGAACTGAGGCCTGAACCCAGAGACTTCAGGATGGGATGAAAGGCCTAAGAAGTTCCCAGTTTTCCTTCTATCTTTCATTCTCAGCCAGTGAAGACTGAAAGCAAGACATACTTTCCTAAGTTTGCAAAGGCTAAGTCCAACAGAATCTACTTTGGTCATTTTAAATCCTGTTTTAAGGCTAAACAAATGTCCAAGTCACAACCCAGGATAAAGAAGCACAACCTCAATGACTGTCCCAAGTGACAGGTTGGAAGCCCAACCTGAGTTTAATCGCCAGCTCAAATGTGAATTACCTGTGTTGTTTTATTGCAACACATCCAACAAAGATAGGGAACAAAGCGGCCTTAGCATCATCTCCAGGTCCTTCCCAAAAAGGGGCTACTGTCAGAAGAGCTAAAAGTGGCTGGAAAGCTGAAGACTGTTAGCAGCATCCATAAGAGAGTCAACAAAAGGCTGTAACAAGAGGCCAGTTGGTGGCTGGCTGGCTGCTAGAGGCCATGTGGAGGAAGAAATTTGCCGGCCTTGGAATAGGAGTCTTTTTCCTTTGGACTAAACTTTAAAGAGTCTTCCTTTTGAGGGCGGAAAATTGCTCAAATAAAGAAACCAGTTTTATTTTTAAAAAAAACAGGTGAGAAAGGAACAAGATGAAATCAAATCTATTATGCTTCCTAAGATTTTGGAAGACTTCCAGGGACCGATGTTAGGGAAAATGAAAATTGAGCATCAAATGTTAATGGAAAATCACTATGGGGATGTGGGAAAAGAAAATCTGGAAGGAAAATGGAACAAATGTTGAATGTGTGGGCTTCCCGTGGCTTTTATAAGAGCCACGAAAATGGATTTTAAGTATAGAAGATTCTGTTGACCTGGCATTGACTTGTTGCTCCATGACCAAACGGGGGACACAGGGTTTTAGTATCAGTTATTGAGATTTTGTGCTCCCTCAGTCCCCTCATTCGACCCAACAGTATCACCCAAGAATGATTATCCAGCCAAGGATTATTTTGATAATCAAAATCACGGACACTTGCTATTTTTTATGAGTTTGTGTAAACTAAGTCTAGGGACACAGAGCTCGTCTAGGAAGATGAGGGGGAGAGCATCCTAAAGGCACAGGGTGTTGCTCCAATCTGAAATACCGTCCCTCCCTGCACCTTCACGCCATCTCACTTTCTGCTTAGACAGCAATAACAGGTAAAAATAGCTTTGGTGCTGCCTCTCCACCCTGTCCTCCCCATTCCCTGAAAAAAGATTTATAGAATTTAAGATGTGAACAGTTGGGAACCACTGCACTAAACCATATTGTATCCAGTACTCCATATACAGATTGCCAAATGGCTGAAGAACAAGGTCTGGCCCTTAAAACGAATGAAGCTGGATGGCTAAAAGAGCATTGCAACAGAAATCTTTGTTCTACAAATGAGCTGAACCTACCCAGACGGTCCTAACCATAAGGCCTATGGCATCCTTTCTGAGAGCCACAATTTTGTTGACAAGGAACACCACGCTGCTATTTTTAAAGGAAGCACTCATCTTTCTGACAGCTAGTCAGTAAGTTATCTTTTGTGGTCAAACTTGCGTGATTTGGCCTTAGGAAGCTCACCTGGGTGAGAAAGAGTAGGAGAAGAATGTGTTCTTCTTCCTACTGAATAAAAGTTATGTGTAAATCTCAGACAAAAAATAGAGAAAAAAAAAAGAATCCCCATGGCACTAAAATGTCAGAATATACATTTCCTAATAGATTAATGAGTACTATAAATATTTACACGATCTGCTGACATACCTAACTTGTAGGGGGAATATGGGAACAGGGGAAGAAGAAGCCAGATAAATATTAAAGGGTATTTTTTAAATAATTATGCTGTAATCATTCTTTTAAAATCTATTTTCCTGAAATAAGGGATTCCATCTCTTTTTGGAGAAGCCATTTAATAGCCAAATTAAAGAGAGGTTAGCTCCTTCACTGCACCAGTCCCATTATCACCACTCTAATCTCCATGGTCACCCAGAGTTTGCCAACTAGAATTTTGGATGAATTAAGATTTATTTAATAATGTAGAGATCAGAAAATAGTTGGTGTCTCAAGACTTTAAATCAACACATGCCTTCAATCTGGGTTTTAAGAAGTTTTAGTGTTATAAGTAACTTCAGACACAGAAATAAAAAGAAAAAAAGAGAAATGTTTTTCTCTTTTAATAAAGAAAAACATAGAAGACCGGTGATTTCTGCATTTTCAACTGAGGTACTGGGGTCATCTCACTAGGGAGTGCCGGACAATCGGTGCTGGTCAGCTGCTGCAGCCTGACCAGCGAGAGCTGAAGCAGGGCGAGGCATCGCCTCACCTGGAAGCGCAAGGGGGAAGGGGATCCGTTTTCCTAGCCAGGG
>NW_016808222.1:90602-124821 GCF_001698545.2 Rhinopithecus bieti
ACCTTACTGTATCCAAATTTAAAAAATCAATTCAGAGGTTGGGAGATTCTAAGATGAATGCAGAATTTAACAAAACAATTTAAAATGAATTACAATTGTAGGAAACGATCCCAGTGAAGGGGAATAAGGTAAAAGTTGCTGACCTATGTAATTTTGAAAATAAGTGGTATCTGTAAGTTTAAAAGCGAAACAATCTGTTCATAAACACTGTACTCTAGTTAATAAAGCTGTTTCCTGCAAGGAGGTGGATTAAAAAAAATAAAAAAATAAAAAAATAAAGAAAAACATAAAGGCTCCAACATGTTATTAAAATGACTTTGCTTTTAATTTCAACATAGAAGTGCTCTGTTTAAAACTATTAATAGTTTATTAACATAAATCTTTAGTACGTGAAGAAAAAAATAAGATGGAAAACTTTTAGGGCTGGAATGAGCTCTTATTTTCCATTTAATATTTGGGTAGGAACAATTCTTGGAAATGATCACAAACGCAATAATTACCGGCTTAATCCTAAATAGATTTGCAGCCATTCCTTTTCGTGTTATTTTTGGCATGCTGGCTACGGCATGCTGTAATGTTGACATAACTGGTTTCTCAGAAAACAAGATTTGTGACAATTTGCTCCATTCTGCTCCAAAGACAATCAATCTGAGGCTTTCAAAGCAGGGCTAAAAATGCACACAAATCTCCCCCCTCGCAGCTGCTTCTTGTTTAACATTGTCAAATTTTCTTAATTAAAATTTGAGATCTTACGCTTGGCTTCCTCTCCCCTTCCTCTAAAGCTCAAATGACACTTTGCCTTTTTTAGCTATATGGAAGTCTACAAAAAGCCAGACAAAGGCCCTAATTGTTTTATCAGAAGACCTCATTTTTAAGTTTGTGCTTAGTATTTTTCATCCATATTACATTTTATCCAATCCGAATCTTAGCAGGCTTAATTCTGCTTTGAGGGTGAACAGAACATGCATTTCACCCAAAATCGTAATTACTGATGAAATAATCAGAGGCATTTCCTGAGATTTTCTCGTAAGTCTTCAGTCACATGGCTTTTCAGTGCCATCTGTATACCAAAGACTCACAACTTTTTGTCTCTACCCAAGCCTCTCTTCCAAATTCCAGTGTCATTTATCTAGCTGTCCTCTCAACATCAAGATGTCTTATACGATCCTTAATAAGGATTTAAAACTCATTATGTCCGTAATGACTTCTGAGCATTCCTCCAAAACCTGCTCAGTCTGCCAATTTGCCCATCTCAGCTGATGCAACTCCACCCTTCTGGTCATTCAGGCTCAAACCCCAGACATCATACTAGGATCTGGGTCACTGTGATGGCCTCGTCTCCTGCTTCTACCTCATCCACCTCACCCTACCCTCAGTATCCAGTCTTTTCAAAACATGTTAGCCCATGCCACTCCTTTGCTGAAAACTGCAATGGTTCCTCATTTCAGTCAGGGTAAAAGTCAAAGTTTTTTAAATGGCCCCATTACCATCTGAAGATAACATTTAAACCTGCTATTAGGAGACAATATTATAGGTCTCTTGCTTTTCTGCATATCTCAAAGGAAAAGGCACTGACTGGCTTTGTTCCAGACTAGCTTTTCAAAACTGTTTAGAATGAGCAGCTTTGGAAGATGTAGTGTCTCCCTCCAAAGAAGAAGGCAGGTTTGCTTACTGTTTAGTGTGAGGCAAAGAGAATGTCTATCTTCCGAGGAAAGGGCAAGAAAGTTTGCTTGCAGTCTGTTATAAAAGATTCAGGTTTGGCCAGGCATGGTGGCTCATGCCTGTAATCCCAGCACTTTGGGAAGTTGAGAAGGATGGATCACGAGGTCAGGAGTTCGAGACCACCTGGTCAGCATGGTGAAACCCTATCTCTACTAAAAATACAAAAATTAGCCAAGCGTGGTGGCAGGTGCCTGTAATCCCAGTTACTCAGGAGGCTGAGGAAGGCAAATCACTTGAAACCGGAAGGCAGAGGTTGCAGTGAGCCCAGATCACACCACTGCACTCCAGCCTGGGAGAAAGAGTGAAACTCCATCTCAAAAAAAAAAAAAAAAAAAAAAAGATTCAGGTTCCCTGAGCTTGGGGCTCCTCTGCTGTGACACAAACCCATTGAGGGTGCAGCAGCCACCTGAGCCCCTCCACATCACCCTTGTGGGACTTGGCAGGCAAGGGGAACTGGCCCAAATATGCCAGTGTTCATGCTTCTTCTTGTGCCATAAGTAATAAAGCATTTTTGTCTCTGACCCAGGATTCTCATGTCTTCTGCCAGAATCCACAAAACTGTGCAGGCTAACCTTGTTAGCTTGCAAGGAGAGTAAAATCTGACTCTAGTCAGTACTTACCACCTATGTGACTCGTCTCCTGCTACTGTCCCCTCAGTCCCTCATGCCAGTCACATGATCTCCTTGATGTCCTCAAAAGACATTTGGCTTACCCTTTTTTTTTTTTTTTTTTTTTGAGACGGAGTCTTGCTCAGTCGCCCAGGCTGGAGTGCAGTGGTGTGATCTCGGCTCACTGCAAGCTCCGCCTCCTGGGTTCATGCCATTCTCCTGCCTCAGCCTCCCCAGTATCTGAGACTACTGGCTACAGACACCCACCACCATGACCAGCTAATTTTTTTGTATTTTTAGTAGAGACAGGATTTCACCATGTTAGCCAGGATGGTCTTGATCTCCTGACTTCGTGATCCACCCGCCTCGGCCTCCCAAAGTGTTGGGATTACAGCCATGAGCCACCATGCCCGGCCCCTGGCACACCCTTTCTTAAAGCCTTTGTATGGGCTTTTGTTTTCTTCCTGAAATGCTCTTCCCCCAGATACCAATTTAGTTCCCTCCCCTCTGTCAAGTCTTTGCTCTAACTTGACCTTCTTGATGAAGCCAACTGTAACCATCTTTTTTAACACTACGACTGACATCCTTCACTACCTCAGCATCCCCAGTCCCCTTACTTGGATACTTTTTCCCTTTTCAAATGCACCTATCACCTTCTACAGATTATTTAGGGGTCAGCGAATGTTTTCTTAACAAGTCAGATAGTAAATAGTTTAAGTTTGTTTGCCTTAGATCTCTGTTCCAACTATCCAACTCTGCTGGTGCATTGAGAAAGCAGCTGTAGATAATATGTAAATAAATGGGCATGGCTGTGTTCTAGAACACTACTTATAAAGTAGCCAATCTTGGCTGGGCACGGTGGCTCATGCCTGTAGTCCCCAGCACTTTGGGAGGCCGAGGTGGGTGGATCACCCGAGGTCTGGAGTTCAAGACCAGCCTGGCCAACATGGCGAGACCCTGTCTCTACTAAAAATACAAAAATTAGCTGGACGTGGTTGCAGGCACCTGGAATCCCAGCTACTCAGGAGGCTGAGGCAGAAGAATCGCTTGAACCAGGGAGGCGGAGGTTGCAGTGAGCCAAGATCACGCCATTGCACTCCAGCCTGGGCAACAAGAGCAAAACTCTGTCTCAATACAATAAAATAAAATAACATAAAATAAAATAAAATAATAAAATAAAATAAAATAAAATTAAATTAAAATAGTAGGCAGTCTGCCTGAGGGCCTTAAATTGCCAACTCCTGCATTATATAATTTACTCATCCTGTTTATTGTGTAATGCCTGACCCATCCCATTAGAATATAAGCTCCATGAAGGATGCAATCTGTTTATTCACTAGTATTTTCCAAGTGCCTGGAGCCGTCTGACAGGAAATAGTAGGAACTCAATAAATATTTGCTAAACAAAAGTGTAATCAGGGAACATATATCTGTGGATCACTTTTCAAGTAACCTAAACCAGAGTTAGATTCCAAATCATAGATGATATTTTGGGGGTAACTTACCTGGGTTATAATGACCACTTACCCTTAACTGTCTCACTCACCAGCCATAGGGTGAACTTCCAGCAGCCATGTTTGTTCCAAATGACCCTGTTCTCTTAGTCACAATTGTTTGAAGGGAGAGTCACCACACCTCTCCCAAGCTAGGCCAATAAAAACTCCCCCTATGAGGACTTGGAGCCTGTACTGAGAAAGAGAGTCACATATGTGAACTCAGAACCATGGATAGATATGGTAGAATTGTACCTCCTGTCCCCTTGAATCTGGGCATAACCACATGACTTGCTCAGACCAATAAAATATGAATGGAAATGATCCATGTGAAAATTATGGATGGAAGCTTTAAAAGTCAATATGATTTTCAACAAATGGTGATGGGACAACAGTATATCCACATGCAAAAGAATGAAGTTGAACCTCTACCTCACATCATATACTCAAATTACCTCAAACTGGATCAAGAAACCAAACTTAAGAGTTAAACTATACAACTCTTAGAAGAAAATGTAAGTATAAATCTGTATGACCTTGGATTAGGCAATGGATTTTTAGGTATGATACTAAAATCACAAGCAACCAAAAAAACAAAACAAAACAAAAGCAGATAAATTGGACCTCACAAAAATTCAAAACCTTTGTCAAAGGACACTATCAAAAAAAATGAAAAGACAAATCACAGAGCAAAATATTTGCAAATCACATGTCTGATAAAGATCTAGTAAGAAAATCAAATTTTAAAATGGGCAAAAGCTTTGAATAGCTTTTTCTCTCCAAAGAAAATACATAAATGGTCAAAAGTATGTGAAAATGCTCAATATCATTAGTCATTAGAAAAATACAAATCAGGCCAGCATGATGGCTCATGCCTGTAATCCCAGCACTTTGGAAGCCCAAGATGGGTGGGTCACCTGAGGTCAGGAGTTTGATACCAGCCTGGCCAACATGATGAAACCCTGTCTCTACTAAAAATACAAAAATTAGCTGGGCGTGGTGGCGCATGCCTGAATTCCAGCTACTTGGAAGGCTGAGGCAGGAGAATTGCTTGAACCCAGGAGGCAGAGGTTGCAGTAAGCCAAGACCACACCACTGCACTCCAGCCTGGGTGACAGAGTGAGACTCCATCTCAAAAAAAAAAAAAAAGAAAAGAAAAGAAAAAAGAAAAATACAAATCAAAAACCACAATGAGATAACACTCATTATTTTGTATTTTAATACAAAGTAAATTTTGTATTAACGGCAAAATTATAGTTGTAAATAGGTCAGTGTTTGCCTGGACCTAGGAGGTTGAGTTTAGGGATTGACAGCAAAGGGACAAGAAGGAACTTTTTGAGGTGATAGGTGCGTTCTAAAACTGGATTATGGTGATGGCTGCACAAAAGTACACATTTTATGTAGACCTGTATTTTAAAAGGAGTAAATTTAATGGTATTTAAATTACACCTCAATAAAGGCATTTTTTGTTTTTTAAGTCAGTATGTAATTTGCCAAACTTCTCTTTGCCATGGCAATGAGTTTAATTCTACATGGTGAGGATCCAATGGCCTCCACAGTGCAGAACAAGGTTCTTTACTGACCAAAAATGCACATGTAGTATGAGCAAGAAAAAAACTGTTATTTTAAGCCACTGAGACGTGTGGGGCTGTTTGTTACTGTGGCATACCCTAGCCCATTCTAATTAATACAGAAATCAGTCCAGAGATGGTATTGGCTCAAGTTAATATTGTTTCATTAATTAAGGCAACAAGAATGAGTAACGTCTTAGATATACTGTGGTGTGGTTATTCGGCATATGACACTGTATCAAATAGAATAAATTTTTTAGAGAATTGTACTACTGGAGAACCACCTGCACTGAAAAGGCTGACTTTTGAAATTTAAAATGATCCTTTGGCCCCGTGTGAGGCAGGAAAAGTTGAGAAAATTGTTCTGCTCCTGGGGAGGGCAATTTCTTTGACAGCCTCTTCAAATACGTCCAAGAAAATTACAGAAAAAAAAAAAAAATCTCAGAAGGTGAACCCAGATGCCACAGAGACTAATGAACAAGAGCATTACTCCAGGAAATGGGCTCAAGGCCCAATCAAAGAACATTCTCTATTCTCACACTATGGAAACTCAAAACATGAGATTTCAGAATCTTTACAGACCAGTGCTCACTGTGGCTTCCCAGGCTTCACTTTACACCTTCTAAGTGGGAGTGTTCACTGTGGTTATCCCACTTCTGTTCAACCAGTGTTCATTCTGTGTTGCTATAATGGAATGCCACCGACTGGGTAATTTACAAACAAATTTATTTCTTAGTCCTGGAGGCTGGGAAGTCCAAGGTCAAGGGGCCCACATCTGGCAAGAGCCTTCATGCTGTGTCATCCCAAAGTGGAAGGCAAAAGGGCAAGAAAGTACAAGAAAGCAAGAAAGAGAGCAAGAGAGGGCCAGACTTGTTTTCACAAAAACCCACTCCTGCAATACCAAGCCCTCTCCCAAGATAACATTAATCCATTCATGAGGATGGGCCCTCTTCACAGTCCTACCTTTTAATACCATCACTATGGCAATTAAATTTCAATGAGTTTTGGGGGGCACATTCAAACCACAGAAACCAGTACATTGTGTGTTGAGGGCAAATAACTATTTAGCTCACGGTGTCCAGATCAATTGCAGCCACATTTGGATTCAAAATAAGACAAGAGGGCATGTCACAGAGATGTCACAACCAGAAGGGATTTTTTTTCCCCCAAACGGAGTCTCACTGTCGCCCAGACTGGAGAGCAATGGCGCGATCTCGGCTCACTTCAACCTCCGCCTCCCAGGTTCAAGCGATTCTCCACCTCAGCTTCCCAAGTAGCTAGGATTACAGATGCTTGAAACCATGCCCAGCTAATTTTTGTATTTTTAGTAGAGACAGCATTTCACTATGTTGGCCAGGCTGGTCTCGAACTGCTGATCTCAGGCAATCTGCCCACCTCACCCTCCCAAAGCGCTGGGATTACGGGTGTGAGCCACTGTGCACAGCCCCAGAAGGGATTTTTTGTTGTTTTGTTGTTGTTATATCCCTTGGTGCAGAAGTGAGTGTATTTTGTTTGCAGGAAAAAGAGTGAATCAGATATCTGGCAACCAGACAGACAGTCATTTGTGCTATTCACCGTCTACTTCTGGTGCTTCTTCCAGACACATTAGGATTGTACTTTCCTGCTCAGTTGAAGTTAGGTAAAGCTGTGTGATTCGCTTGGGACATGAAATATGTGTCACTTCTAGGTGGAAGCCGTTAAGACTAAGACAGCCAGTAAAAAGGGGTCACTGGAGAACCTCTAACCAGCCTGGGCACTGGGAGGAGTACGCACTGGGGTGAAGCCTCAGGAAGTTCAGGTCATTTGCAGTGGGGAGGAGCCTGGCCTCTCCTGTTCCAGGATGGAATGTGGGATTCAATCTGTGAGGAGGGAAGCCTACTAGCAGGACTCTTGCTTTGCTTTAGAGTCCCTGTTTTCCCCTCCTTTTTTTTTTTAACCTTTTCACCTAATAAACCCTGCCATCTCACCCTTCAAAGTGTCTGCGAGCCTAATCTTTCATGGTAGTGTAACAAGAACCCGGCTTTTAACAGAACTAAGGAAAAGTCCTACAACAAGACCATTTTATATACACCATGCCTCCTTCCTCTTTCCATTCCAGATAGTGGAGTCTCTGGCAATCCAGGGCCCTGTGTGAGGATAATGTGGAGCTGGTCCCTCACTGGCCTGAAACAGATGATGGAGTATGAGAGGAAAATAAGCCTTTGCTGTTGTGGATATATTCCTCCCATCAAGTCTCTTCAGGAAGCGCAGGAGAGACAGAAGAAATATTCTCCAAGTCTCCAAAGCTTTTCTATTCTGAATTTAAAAACTTCCTGAGTATTTCCCACATTCTTGCCCCTGAATTCCACAGGCACCCTTTATCCATTACTAGATGGTTGTTCAAGTTTTTGTTTTTAAACAAGCTCAAGTTGATTACACCAAGTTGTAACTGATGCATTCATAAATCTATCAAGTTACTCATGCCAAAGAACAAAGGAAAGACAAGCAGGAAAGCATGGGATACACTGGGAGAATCATAGTGGACCCAGCCCAAGTGGGAATGTGGCAAAGACAAGCTACCTGTTCACCATACCCATTGCCTCTTTTTTCTGAGCCCGTGGCTAGACTACATTTCTCTGCCTATTTTGTCATGAGGTAAAGCAGTGACTGAGTTCTAGCTAATGGAACTTAAACAGATATGTACCACCTTCCTCACACACCCCTCCATGCTTTGTCCCCTTCAATAGCTTGATGCAAAAGACCACAGTGACCTTAGCAGATGTGTGAAGACAGCAGAGCCACAAGACTGAAAGAACCTCGATTACTGAATCACGTCATGAAAACCCACCCACTGACGGAAATGACTGGTTTGTGACGGACATCTGTTCGCCCTAACTCACATAGGGGAGGAGGGGAAGAATTTAATGTTGGATTAGCCTTTTGCGGTTTTGCATACCCCCTCCTCTGATCCTCCTTAGAGCTGAATTAAGTAGTGGAATGGTCCCCATTTTACAGCTGGGTTAGGCAAAGTTCAGAGAAGTTAATGGCTAGGGAGGGGGAACATAGGCCACAATCTAGCCAAAGCCAGCCTCAAATATAGATCCTGATTCCCAGAGGCTACTACTTCTTCCACTGCGCTATACCCTGAATGCTGAAGATTCCTCCTTAAACTGAACATATCAGCAGCTAATCTTTGAGCTATTAAATAAATTACAAAAAGATGATAGAAAAGGCAATCCTTCCTTGAGACAACTGTACCATCCCATTTATCTCTTCATGCCCAGGACTTGGCCAAGAACGCAGTGCAGAGAAGGGCCTTCATACCTGTATGTTATGATTTTAAAAAAAAAAAGTCTTACCAAGAAACAAAAATTCAAGTTCATATCACATTGACAATTAAAGACCAGCAAAACAGATGTCGTGTACTGCTTCCACATGAAGATCAACCAGACAGAATAAGATTGCAATTCCATCAAGTGTAATTTATTTAAATAACAATTCAATTGCATGTTAAGTAAACCAGTTGTAGCAATATGAAAATATAGAATTCTGAGGAAATCTGGCAAATTAAACCTGTATCTAAATGCAGCGTATTCTGTAATACTACAAAATGAAAAATAAAATGTGTTGACTTCCAAGTCGGGATGATTTATTTGCACTTAAAAATACAATTTCTAAGAAGACATCTGCTTTCAAAATCGTCCTAATGGTAAAACTGGGCTACAGGAACTGTTGTCATCATTGTTGAAATTTTAGATTTTATATTAGCATTAGCTTAAAAATCGTAGATGATAACATTAACACAAAATCAGCAAGAGAATACTCATTGGGAACAGTTTTATGTTAAAATATCAGAAGTTCACAGTTTTCTTCTTTTTTCTTGACTTACATTGATAAAATGCTTTGATAGCTACAATCAATTTCATTTTCTAGTACCAGATCCAATGCCTACTTGATCAGCAGATGGATGTTACTAACACATTCATTTTATATAGAACTCACACATCTTCAGTTTCTAAAAATGTTTTGCTCTGCAAAACTGTGACCGCTGAGAATGGGAAAGATAGGAGACTAAAATGTAATGAGAAGAGAAAAAGATAAAATGCTGACAATTTTTACTAACAGAACATTAAATTATAAAGTACATACAGGTAGCTTTGATGATTCAACAAGAAACTTCACATTAGTTTACAAAGTGCTGTGGCCTCTAATTTTATTTTTGTTTAATACAAATGAAAGTGAAATCCACACACTATCAAAGAATTCTGAACTCCTTCTACATGTCAAGTTAACAGAGGCTTTTAGGTGGGCAGACCACAAGACAGGTTTATTTTGTATGTTTTAAGGCAAAATAAAATCTCCCAAATGAAACATCTACAAAATACATTTGCTTTGAGAATAAATTTCAGTAATAAGAAAATACTTCTCACTTATTAAATATACATATTTGCCTTTACATTTGATTTAGCAACTTGAATCAAAAAATGCAAGTGTTCTATGAACATCTGCAAATCAATATTTTTAGACACCAATACATAAATGAGTCAGTTTTCATTCAGGTGTTTGGATGTCAACAGTCAGCAAAAGAAAAAAAAAAAACAACAGACTACTTATGGAATTTTCCCTAACACAATATGAGAATGCAACATATTTTTGAGAATTAATTTTTCTGGGCCATACATATCAGTGAAACACATATGTTCTCCTTCTGTAAATATTAATAAAGAGAACACAACAGTGCATAAGCCATTAAATTTAACCAACAGCCTAAGATTCAAAATGTTTACCATAATCTCTGTTTATGTAAATTATTTTCTTAAAGAAAAAACAAATCGCTCTATAGAAAGTAACTGTTTACTTTGAAGAATACATCACTTTGGGGAAAAAATGTGAATAAAAGCTGAACTTGGCCAGGCGTGATGGCTCACACCTGTAATCCCAGCACTTTGGGAGGCTGAGGCAGGTGGATCACCTGAGGTCAGGAATTCGAGACCAGCCTGACTAACATGGAGAAACCCTGTCTCTAATAAAAACACAAAAATTAGCCAGGTGTGGTGGCACATGCCTGTAATCCCAGCTACTTGGGAGGCTGAGACAGGAGAATTGCTTGAACCCAGGAGGCAGAGGTTGCAGTAAGCCAAGATCATGCCATTAAACTCCAACCTTGGTAACAAGAGTGAACTCTGTCTCAAGGGGGGGGAAAAAAAGCTGAACTCATTTATTATCCCCAAAATTGCTACCTGGGCATTTGTCTACATTAAAAATAGGAATGACTTAAAATGTCTACAGGATTTCCAAGGCAAAGAGTGTCATACCTTCAAATTGAGTAAGACCATTGTATTAGTCCATTCTCACACTGCTATGAAGAAATATCTGAGACTGGATAGTTTATTAAAAAAAGAGATATAACTGACTCAGAATTCTGTATGGCTGGGAAGGCCTCAGGAAACTTATAATAATGAAGGAAGGCAAAGGGGAAGAAAGGCACCTTCTTCTTCACAGGGCGGTAGGAAAGAGAAGTGCTGAGCAAAGGGGGTAAAGCCCCTTATAAAACCATCAAATCTTGTGAGAACTCACTATCATGAGAACAGCATGGGGGAAACTGCTCCCATGATTCAGTCACCTCCCGCTGGGTCCCTCCCAGGACACATGGGGATTATGGGAACTACAATTCAATAAGAGATTTGAGTAGAGATACAACCAAACTATATCAACCATGCAGCACTTCATAATAATACAATTCCTTTAAAAATGAAATAAGTAATATTCTTTCTTATACTCATTCTTTTTTCAAATTTTTTGGCTATACGTCTGCTACACTGAGACCAATTTATTTCTTTCCCAAATGGTGCCCAACAGACTACCAATAATTAAAACTAATTTACTAGAAAATATTAATCAGCAATAAAACTGAAGGTGTCACTGGGATATGCCAGCATCTCTTAAANAATCAATATTTTAGACACCAATACATAAATGAGTCAGTTTTCATTCAGGTGTTTGGATGTCAACAGTCAGCAAAAGAAAAAAAAAAACAACAGACTACTTATGGAATTTTCCCTAACACAATATGAGAATGCAACATATTTTGAGAATTAATTTTCTGGGCCATACATATCAGTGAAACACATATGTTCTCCTTCTGTAAATATTAATAAAGAGAACACAACAGTGCATAAGCCATTAAATTTAACCAACAGCCTAAGATTCAAAATGTTTACCATAATCTCTGTTTATGTAAATTATTTTCTTAAAGAAAAAACAAATCGCTCTATAGAAAGTAACTGTTTACTTTGAAGAATACATCACTTTGGGGAAAAAATGTGAATAAAAGCTGAACTTGGCCAGGCGTGATGGCTCACACCTGTAATCCCAGCACTTTGGGAGGCTGAGGCAGGTGGATCACCTGAGGTCAGGAATTCGAGACCAGCCTGACTAACATGGAGAAACCCTGTCTCTAATAAAACACAAAATTAGCCAGGTGTGGTGGCACATGCCTGTAATCCCAGCTACTTGGGAGGCTGAGACAGGAGAATTGCTTGAACCCAGGAGGCAGAGGTTGCAGTAAGCCAAGATCATGCCATTAAACTCCAACCTTGGTAACAAGAGTGAACTCTGTCTCAAGGGGGGGGAAAAAAAGCTGAACTCATTTATTATCCCCAAAATTGCTACCTGGGCATTTGTCTACATTAAAATAGGAATGACTTAAAATGTCTACAGGATTTCCAAGGCAAAGAGTGTCATACCTTCAAATTGAGTAAGACCATTGTATTAGTCCATTCTCACACTGCTATGAAGAAATATCTGAGACTGGATAGTTTATTAAAAAAAGAGATATAACTGACTCAGAATTCTGTATGGCTGGGAAGGCCTCAGGAAACTTATAATAATGAAGGAAGGCAAAGGGGAAGAAAGGCACCTTCTTCTTCACAGGGCGGTAGGAAAGAGAAGTGCTGAGCAAAGGGGTAAAGCCCCTTATAAAACCATCAAATCTTGTGAGAACTCACTATCATGAGAACAGCATGGGGAAACTGCTCCCATGATTCAGTCACCTCCCGCTGGGTCCCTCCCAGGACACATGGGGATTATGGGAACTACAATTCAATAAGAGATTTGAGTAGAGATACAACCAAACTATATCAACCATGCAGCACTTCATAATAATACAATTCCTTTAAAATGAAATAAGTAATATTCTTTCTTATACTCATTCTTTTTTCAAATTTTTTGGCTATACGTCTGCTACACTGAGACCAATTTATTTCTTTCCCAAATGGTGCCCAACAGACTACCAATAATTAAAACTAATTTACTAGAAAATATTAATCAGCAATAAAACTGAAGGTGTCACTGGGATATGCCAGCATCTCTTAAATTCGTTGTTTAAATTAGTGTTTCTAAAAACTATGGCATTAATATACAAGGTGTATCGTATATTAATATTCAACAAGTTTTACATAATGAAATTTGTTTTAAAGTGCCCTGATTTTCCCTATTAAATATCCAATCTGTAGGCATTCTTTTTAGTTAAATACAGTAAGCCAGCTGCTTTGATTTCTCCATGCAATGTCCTGTTACAGTATTACTATGCTAAACACGTGTCATGGGTACATTGTAAGCAGAAGGGAATGGGGCGTAGACTTCTTCTGAAGCTAGATCCACCTATCTCCTCTTGATAATTCAGGCCAAGAACCTGCTCAGCCATCTCAGTCCACTAAACAGTCCTTGCATCATTTCTTTCTGCAGTTATTAAGTTACAAAATGACTAGAATGGACTTCAACAGTCCTCTAAGAGGAGAGTCTGTCAAGATCAGATAGCAACTGCTCAACATAAAAGATATCTTCCCTGATGATGAATTCTCATATGTCCTTTTCATTACATTTCAAGTTCAACATTTCAAAGTAACTAAATCTAACAGCAAATGTATAAAAGACAAAACTGCCAACAGTAGGCAGCAGAAACAAGTAATCTAACACTTAAAGACAAAAATATGTAAATAACTGGACTCGGGGAGGGAGGATTTGGAGAAAAATCCTGCATTTCTTTGGAAAGAACTGTATAAAACAATGTCTATTTATTATTTGTAAGTTGTTTTGTATATAGCTATCTATAGATACATGTATCTTATGAAGAAATATCTAAAGAGATTAAAAATGTCTTAATTATATATATGCATATCACATAGGTATCATACACATTCAAAATAAATTATTCTCTAAGTGCGGTAACATGTGTCTACAAACCTTTATTGTATATATTATTTATATAGTATATATATATTTTTTTTTTTTTTTGCTTTTGTTTGTAAACAGGGTCTCATCTATATTGCCCAGGTGGCGTTAAATCCCCTGCCGTCCCAAGTGATCCTACCATGGCTTCCCAAAGTGTTGGGATTACAGGCATGAGTCACCAAGGGGCCAGCCTTTAAATAGTAATATTGGCCTAGTTGACAGAGTCAATGTTGAAACATTAATAACAAAGCAATTGAAAAGGTTTCACTAGATTTCTCAGAATAATTTTATCTTAGAAAATATTGGGCCAGGCTCGGTGGCTCACACCTATAATCCCAGCACTTTGGGAGGCCGAGGCGGGCAGATCACCTGAAGTCGGGAATTCGAGACCAGACTGACCAACATGGAGAAACCCCATCTCTACTAAATATACAAAATTAGCTGGGCGTGGTGGCACATGCCTGTAATCCCAGCTACTTGGGAGGCTGGGGCAGGAGAATTGCTTGAACCCAGAAGGCGGAAGTTGCAGTGAGCCGAGATCGCACAATTGCACTCCAGCCTGGGCAACAAGAGCAAAACCCTGTCTCAAAAAAAAAATATATTAATCATGAAATCTATCTTCTCAAAGATGTGAATCACTCTTCTATGACTCTAACAACTGTACTTTGTAAAAAAGTAAAGAATGTAAAATCAAATTAAAATCATAATCTCAAAAATAAAATTTCTTATTCTAGTACATAAGGAGTTTGGCGGAGGGAGGGCAGAATAATGTTCAAATATGCCAATGACACTGATTATCTGCAGATAAACATGATGAAATGAAAGTATAAGGGCACTTAAATAGAAAAAGCAAACTTCACAGATATGTAGGTGAAGCACAAATCAGGTGATCATAGTAGACAGCAAGTAAAAGCCAGAATTACCGAAAGCAGGCTATTGGGAGGCCTTTAAGAAGTGCAGCACGTATGAGTGAATGCTCTGTTAGCATTCAGCACCATTCCCACATGTGCTGTAAGCCATTCCGGGTGCTCCGCAGCCATGTGTGGCAAGGGGCTACTGTACTGGACAGAGCAAGGCTGAGGGAAAACAACACGGCTTACAGGCTCATGAGGACGAGGTAATTTTCTAAGATCCATTCCAGGCCCAAGGAATCACAAAATCTTAGGGTATTAAAGCATCACTGGAGTCTTCATTAACTCATTTTAACTAAATGTATTTGAATTTCAGATTTCTAAATATGGAGACTATAAATAGGGGGAAAAAAAGCAGAAATACAGGCAGGGGAAAATGAATGAAGCATTAGATAATTCCAGAAGATTTTCCAGTTGGCCACAAAGACCTTTTAAAATTATTTTAATGTCCAAGCTGGGGAAAACCCTTCTATTTATGAAGATCGACAGACTAGACTCACTTTAAAAAGGAGTGGATCATGAAGTCAGGAGATCGAGGCCATGCTGGCTAAGCAAAGCTACATGCTGGGCAGGAGAATGGCCTGAACTCAGGAGGCGGAGTTTGCAGTGAGCTGAGATTGTGCCACTGCACTCCAGCCTGGGTGACAGAGCGAGACTCCATCAAAATAAAATAAAATAAAATAAAATAAAATAAAATAAAATAAAAGGAGTGGAATCGTAAGTATTAACACCAGGGATTGTTAGTGTCTATCACAACTACCTCTAATAGTAGCTTTGAAAGAGAAAACATTCACTTTTATTTGAAATGGTGGGGGGAACACTTTTTCTTCACACACTACACTGATTTGAAGCCCTAATAGAAGAATCATAGAATGACCTCAAAGTTCAACTAGTGTAAGCTTCTAGGACAGGCAGAAATGGCAGTCACATTAGCCCTGCTTAAACTCACCCCTTTGCAGAAGAATTGGTCACTGATTTTAGACTGCTGGGTTTTCCGATAATGAAAAATCTTCCTTGGCACTGATTAATCTGGAATTCAGCTTCCTACAGCTTTTATCCACTTGTCTCATCTCTGCCCTCTGAGGACAAAGACAGGATCAATGGACTTAATTTTCCTATATAACTTGGAAACTTCTTGTATCAAGGAGCATAGAAAACATTAACATATATGTTCAGATAAGAGCTGATGCAGTTCACCTTTCATTCATTGTCAAGGGGAAATCATGCCTTCCTCGTCACCATTCCTACAAAGCACAATGTTACTTAAATTTATACAGCACCAGTCAGAACCCTGCCTCTCCACTAAGGGAAAAAAAAAGGCAATTATGCCAGGAACTACAGGAATTGCACTGTCAGACACAGTGGGCAACCCAACCCCATCATAAATGCCCCTCAAAAAGCTAGATAAAACTGTCACTTCAGTATTCATTCTTCACAGAACACCCTAATAACTCCAAAATGCAGTATTAGCTGATGCCACAAGAAGTTGGTGCCACTATAATATATTGAACATAGCAGGAAACACAAATATTTGTAGCATTTTGACATTACAGTACTAAAAGATCCACTGGGTATACTCTCCACAAAGAATAGGAAATAAAAATAAAACAAAATATAAATAACAAAAAAGATTTTTATATGGAGATGAATTTCTTGTATATTTGTTTAGTAATGCAGAGTTAAAATAAAATGGCCACTCTAAGCTTAAAATTCTTTCATTTTATACCCAAGAGAATTTTTTTACTGACTTGCAGCACTGACTTGCAGCTTCTCACAGTAACAATATAAGAATATATGTTCAGTATACCCACAGTCACAATGTAGGTGTATGCTTTCAAAATAATGTTAACAAAGCTCTTCTAAGAACTTTATAAACTTTTCCAAAGCTATACACAAATAATTTTTAATGTATTTTCCACTACTAATTATAATGACAGTTAATTTTATTTTCTATTTTGTCTGTACCTAAAGTTGTATTATTAATAACACATTGATATCTACCACCATAGTATTTGAAGGGGTGGTACTCTGACTTGAGTTCTATTAATCATCTTTCATTGGATATACATCCTTAGTGTCGGTCAAGAATTGGTACCTTGAAGAAAACCAGCCACACACTGCTTGATACATGTCCATGTGGCCGGGAAACTGCTTGATACAGGTCCATGTGGCAGGGAACGGCAGGAGCAAGTTCGTCTAACCTGGGTAGCCTACTGTCAACATCAAACACATGAATACACAGAAAAGTATTTGAATTTCTACGCTTCCTTCATTTTACAACACAGACCACAGTATCAGCCAATACTTTTGTGCTGATACTGTAATCCAGGCATAAAAAACCATAATTATTATAATAACTCATACTTTTGTATAGCCTTTTACAGTTAACAAAAAGCTATCATATGTTTTATCTAATTAAGCCCTCATAAGTACCAAACACTATGCTGCTATCCACACTGGGGCAGCTGAACCACGAAAAGCTGAGCTACTTACTCCGTGTCATGGAACTATTAACCCACAGAGATGAACTCCTGACTCCCAATATGTGGCTCCTTCTGTTCAGCTGCAGAGGCTTCTGTGACAAGTTATTCCTCAAAATGGAAACAGAAATAAGGCCCAGATTCATCGACTCATGAATTGTCTTTCCTCACTCTGGATGCCACAACACATACGTGTGGGGAGTGGGGGACAATGGTGATGACTGAAAAAACACTCCAAGTGGGAATGGTTTGCATTCAACATTTTAAAGTCATTTGTTGAAAATAAATACCTAATACATAGACTCACAGTTACAAAACTGAAAGAGACCTTGAAAAGTCATCTGTTCTTTAATCCAGATTTCACAGAAGAAAATATGGTGACACACAGGGCACGGCAGACTCCCTAAAGGTCCCCTCACTAACCGCTAACGGGTAGCAGAACCAGGACCATACGGGGTGTCAAGTTCTCTTCTGCTCCATGCCCTGATTCTGTTTCCCAACTAAGGGACTAAGCAAGGTCCAGGTATCTACAAGGAGACATCACAGTGCTGGAGAGATTAGAAAACTAGGTCTTACCAACATCTTAAGTGTAAAAATTATTGATATTTTACATATCATTTAAAGCAGCAGGAACTTTACTTCCTAGAAGAAAATTAATCTATGTATGTATTTCAGGCTCTCATTGCTAAGGTTAAGAAAAATTCCTAAAATATGACACTTTCTTCCCGTTAGATACACAGGGGTTTTTGAATTTTGTTATAATAGACTTAAGTACATTCAAAATCAGTCTCTCCAAAATGCCACCACCTTTAATCAAATGAGGAGTAAAAAACCATTAACTGAATACTGGATCATCCTTTATAGATACAGGTCTCTTCAACCCATGAAGTACATTACATCCCATCCGTGTTCATGTTCTCAGACTGTATTTTTCAGAAGTCTTCTGAAGGTCACTGCTAAGTTATTTTAAATGTAAGTGATATTTATTTATCTTCTGAAATTTAAATACTAGGCAACAAAATATCTCAAAAGTTTAACTACCCACAAATCTAAAATTGGCTCAACTTGTAAGCTATTTGCTAAACAATATCAATTTCCACATTAAAAAAATAAATAATCTAATTAGACTATTGCATCTGCAAGTCTTTCAAAAGACTTCTTCACTCCCCAATTCAAATCTAATATGAAATTCTTTTGGGGGAGGCAAAATATAAGAATTGTCTAGATAATATAGAATGCCATTCCATAGGAAAAAAAATTATGTAGACCAACAGCAAATCTCTCAGATGATAGAAAATAATTGACAATAAAATTAGTTTTTTGTCTCTTATTCACAAGATCACTTTTCCACTTTAACGTAAGATTGAATCTATAGCAGACTGCCGATGCTAATTGAGGGAAAATTCCACCCTTCAGGTTCTGATCAATCTGAGGAAGGTTTTCTCCAGAGGTGAAGAGCTGCCTGAATTCTGAAGTGTAGTCTGGACTCCAAGGAGTAATCTTTGTAGTTGTTTCTGAAGACAATAACAATAAAATTGTATAGTCAAAATTTATTTATATACCAGGGTACCACCACTGTCCTATTCCGCTCTGTGATCTGATTATTTACTTTCAAACTCTAATATGCATAACAGATTCTGGTTCTGTTGGGGGGTTTTGGGGGAACTGCAATAATGTGCATTTCTAGAAGCTTCCTGGTGGTCATCTAAAGGTCATACTTTGAGTAGCAAGGTTCTGCTTAATTACCAAACCATTCATAAGCATAGCAAGAAGGTTGTAAGAAGGGCTGAACGAATTTTGTGAACTAGTCCTAAATAATTAGACTTCCTTTTTTAAACTGGAAAATTTTTTCTTTCTTTTTTTTTTTTTTTCTTTTTTTTTTTTTTTGAGACGGAGTTGCCCACTCTGTTGCCCAGGCTGGAGTACAGTGGCGTGACCTCGACTCACTACAAGCTCTGCCTCCCAGGTTCATGCCATTCTCCTGCCTCTGCCTCCTGAGTAGCTGGGACAACAGGCGCCCGCCACTACGCCTGGCTAATTTTTTGTATTTTTAGTAGAGACAGGGTTTCACCATGTTAGCCAGGATGGTCTCGATCTCCTGACCTCGTGATCTGCCCGCCTCGGCCTCTCAAAGTGCTGGGATTAAAGGCGTGAGCCACCACACCCAGCCCTGATATGTTTTTCATCTATTTAATATCTCCCTCTAGCTAACAGAGCAGAAACAATGCCTGCTTAGTTTATAGTTGTCTCTCTAAAGCCTTTACTAGTGTCTGACACATAATAGGTGCTCAGTGAATAATTGCTGAATTTGAATAAATGGACAAATCACTGTTGATGACCTAGAGCTAGTCAGGCATTCTTTCTCTGCTGCAGGAAGTGTTCAAGGCAAACAGGCCACAGGGTTTTTGCCTTACCTATGTGATCCATGACCACAGGTCTAAAAGCTATTGCCTACCAGAATGATAAAAATACTTTGAAACTGCCCTGATAAACAGAAAAAAGAGACAGTCTGGGTAAGATGTGCAAGCTTCACAAGATCAATGGCTCTTCAAGGAAATAACAGGTATGGCTGAATACACTGAAGGCTGGCAAACAAGGACCCAAGGGCCAAATCTAAACACACCCATTTATTTACATATTACCTTCTATGACTTCTTTTGATATAATGGAGTAGTTGCAATGGAGACTTTATGCTGTAAATCTAAAAATATTTACTCTCCAGCCATTTACACAAAAAGCTGGCCAACCCCTGATACAGAATAAAATAAGTTAGAAATCTTTCAAATAGATGCCCATAATCGTATCTGTAAATAGTCACAGGGTGAGGCAGTAAGAGGGTTGGAAACAGCACAATTACAGCAAAAGCCATAAGCATAAATGTTAGCAAAAGTAGCATTCTTACTAATTTGACATTATTAATTTTTAAGTATATAATGTTACTGCTGTTGTTACAGCAATATTGACATCTCTGACTCCATAACGATCAAGGAAAAGCTACCTTCAACACTTACCTTGCAGTTTCTAGGAACTTTATGGCCTTGTCAATTTCCCCCTGGCTTTTATACAAAGATGCCAATTCAAACAAAGTGAAAGGCACTAGGTAGTGGTCATACTTCAGTAGCTTTTCACTGAAAGAGCGGAGGAAAAGCAAGTAAATCTTAACAAAACAAGAAATACACATTTTCAAAATATATATTATTCCCATTCCTCAGAAAATATGTGCAGCACTAAGTCTATTATCATAGAAAAGCCGCCATTGTATAGTTATAGAACTCATTAAACTATGGCAATAAGCAATAAATAATGTTCTTTTCATATATTAATCTTTTATTCCTTAATGTAAACCCAGCACTGATGGTTGATTGCTGTCTCTTAAGTAAATCAGTGCATACAGATCTTTAAAGATTAACCCTAGAAATGGCAAGATCATCTTTCGAACATGCATGTGTTCAGAAAATGACTCCATTTAGAAATAAGAAAGTTGTATTATTTTTAAACTAAGGTTCAACTCCCTTTGTATTTTAAAGCCTTATAATGCATTAAAAGGCCAATAAAGAAATGGTCAACACTTCTGTTTTCAATACCATTATGAGAACTCTCTGGTTATAAAACATCTAGAAGCACTGAAAAAAAATATATAACGAACACCATTTCAAATGCATAGCTTAGCTCACCAGAACATAAGAAAAAACCCTCAAGTGTCAAAACAGCTAGAATTGAAAAGTGAGACTCTATATATGTGGGATGATGCTGAATGAGCCCTGTGGTCTGCCTCCATCTGAGTCAAGGACTTTGTATCCTAATGTCCATGCAGCAGATGAGGCCTTAGGCCCTCAGAAAGCAGGGAGTTGAAACTGAGACCTCTGTTTAAAGCTGGGATCCTTACAGGACTACTCCTTAAGAGAAAGGCAGGTTAGAACAAACCCACTCACTGGCAAACGAGAAAGACAAAGACAGTTGTCTCCTTGGCCAGCACTTTCGATGAGAAGAAAAAATAATTCCTTAGGAAATTAATAACCAATAGGCATGCCCACATTGAATGTGCAATTCAAATTTATATTGTCTAAATGATCCAAGAAGTAAGCAAGAAATTAACATGAAAGAGGCCCTGGGCAGAAAAAACCTTTAGGGTACATGACAGAAATAAAATGCAAAATCACTGTAGAGCAACTCTTCCTCAATATAGCCTCATAGTAATCTCAAGATAAAACTCCAATGAAGGTGAGTTCACAATCCAAAATTATAAAGCACATGAGCAAACAATTCACTATGAGATTCACAGACAAAAAAATAGCACAATAGGTCATCCTTTTGATCATCCTTTTAATCCTTATAAAAACACTAATAAAATAGAATTCCATGGATACTTCTTTAACATGTTTACTAATTACAGAATATTACTAAAGACGGTACATTTGGGAAGTATTTTGTCTTTATTCTTATAGGGGCACCAGTCCTCCTATATTCCCATCAATACTGTCAGGAAGAAGGGGATCAGGTGGCCATGGACGGAAGGGCACGTGACACAGAGCACAGGATGTCCACCAACAGTCTATGGCTGAGGCTGTTTTGGCTTGCAGAATATATTCAAAAAATTTGAGGCAATATTTTAAAATCAGGTGATTTTACATAAAATCCAGATTCCAGGCTTTTCATGAAAAATGGTAGGGATTATTGCTATTGGGCCCACACTGTGCAGAGCAATAATCAAATAGAGCTGAGGAGTGTGGCTACACCCTTCAGAGAAAACACCCTAACCTACAGAGCCTACCAATCCTATTCCTGCTGCCACTCGGCTGGCCTGATAAAGTCAGGTTACATGTCTGGCCCCTGTAGATACTGCCTTTGTGCAGAAAAGGGCCAAGGATCAGAACCTTGATTCAACTCTATGGTTAGTAATGGATCATCATCAATGCTACTGGGGGGGGGAATAAAACCAGAACAAAACTCAATTGTATACAGAAGAATTGCCCTTTAGCAAAAGAGAGACAGAGTGCTCATCATATGACTCTCTTTCCTGCCACATTATTATCACGGTGATGGCAAGTCTGTTTACTCAGCTCTGAATCCCTAGAATCCAGCACAGTCTCTGGCACAGAGTGGGTGCTCAAATATCCGTGGAATAAATGAATGGGCAAACAAATGCATGAATTAAATTAGTATCGGAAGCCAGGCATAGTAGCACACACTTGTAGCCCCAGCTACTCAAGAGGCTAAGCTGGGAGTATCTCTTAAGCCCAGGAGTTCCAGGCTGCAGTGAGCCATGATTGTACTACTTGCACTCCAGTCTGGGCAGCAAGGAAAGTCCCCCATCTCTTAAAAAAAAAAAAAAAGAAAAGAAAAGGAAAAAAAAAGAAAACTAAAGAAGTATGTAAAAAATTAAAAAATTAATGAGTAGCAGAGGTTCAGTATGATGCTGCCAGAGCTTGGCTAGACACCTGTTAGTTGAGCTATAAATACAGTTTTTGTGAGTCACCTTTAAACACCAAGTAGAAATACATAAAGCCATGTTCCACCTAGACCATAATTTTGTTCACGAGGAACAAAGACAACAACAAAACACTACTGGATTTTCTTTCTGGTAATACCAAGTAAGAGTTTAGCAGTAAGAGACAAAAGCATTTTGCATCACTTTCTCACAGCAATTCCCCAGAAACCACAATTTGCACTTGGGTTGGTTTTATTGTTTGGTCTTACCTTTCCACAACATGGTTGTAACATAGTTCAGCTTGCAAGGGCCGCTGTAAGTTCTTGAGGCAACATCCTTTAAGTAACTTCACTAAGCACTCGTCATCCACAGAGAAGCTGTTAAAATCTTAAAACAAAAAACATACAAAGGAAACACACAAATAAAAATACTTTTTAAGATCTTAAGAGAAAGAATAAAGTTTCAGAAGGATCATTTAAAAATAAGGAAAATAATTTTTAGCATTTGTTATGCCTCACTAAATAAAACACAATGAAATTATTTTAAATGAAAAGAGCCGGGGACAGTGGTTCACATCTGTAGTCCCAATGCTTTGGGAGGTCAAGGTGGGAGGCTCACTTGAGCCCAGGAGTTCCGGATCAGCCTGGGCAATACAATGAGACCCCATTTGTACAAAAAAAAATTTTTTTAATTACTGGGCATGATGGCATATGCCTGTAGTCTCAGCTACTCAGAGACTGAGGCAGGAAGATCGCTTGAGCCCAGCAGTTCGAGGCTGCAGTGGGCTATGATGGCATCACTGCGTTGCAGTCTGGGTGAAAGAGCAAGACCCCATCTGATACATACATACATTCTACAACGCTGAATTTACTATAAAAGAACACCATTTTATTAAGGAGTTCACTCTATCCACTTTAAAATATTCTTCAGGTGGTCACACTCTGAGCTTTGTGATCTTAGACACCACAACCAGAAATCTGAACTCTAAATAAAGTAAGAGTTTTATTAATCCTATAAAAGGTAAAGCCATGAGGAACAAGAAGGCTGCCTCCTCCTGTTGTTTGGCTTCTGTGTTGGCTTCAATACAGCAGTGGATAACACTTCCATATGGAGAAGCAGATGGCCTTATCCCCACTAAAAATTCAGGAAGTAGAATACCCTCTCCAGATCATTATGTTTACTACTTATCAATTCTCCCAGGTTGTGTTCTTTTTAGGGGAAATTATGCCATAAGATTAAACAAAATGGTTCTGAAGTACATGAAAGGCACCTAAAATCTCCACAAACTTCTAACTGCTTGAGGAAAATGTCAAGGATTTTTTCACCACTTTTTCCCTTTTGAAAATGCTCTCGCCTTCTACAGCCCAAGGCAAATGTCTGTTAAACAGAAGGAACCATATTATGTGTGACATCTATCTGACAAAGGTAGCCATTCCACATTTACACTTTTGAAATTTTCTTGCAAGTTACAGGCAAGTACAACATTATTCCAAGACAGACTGACAATTTACACATTTCAGGCTGTGACAGTAGAGAGGACGGCAGTAAAGGGAACACACGAGGCCTTGGGAGTCGCTCCTATTGAAATCCTCCTGCTTTCAGCACAAACCTCAGAAATCATCACTAACACATGCTGGCAGTTTAGATGGTAAACCACTTGTCTATGGAGATTAACGATGCTACTTAACCAATCAGAGGGGGTTACTTCTAGGTGCTGAAAACTGAATATTCACCTCTAACTTTCAAGCTCTGATAGGTCACTCACCCAGAAAATACAGGTATCAATAACACATTACCTTTTCTATTATTAATTAGAATCATTTTTCTACCAAAATAAAATTCTATCCATTGCTTTTAATCATGGATGTTAAAATAGACATTCAAGAAGTAATATATTTTAGGACCTAGAACCAAAACCAAAGGGTCCATATTGGATGCTAGCTTGTAGTATCATTTTTATGCATTCTACTGAGTTTCCTGTAGCATTGTATCGACAGTTTGTGTTATGACAACATTCTGGTGCTCTGTGAATGATGATTTTGTTGAGGAACAGACATAACATCACGGGAAGTTAAAATACCAGTAAAGCCGCATGTAACTTCTATGATGAACTTGAGTTAGGCATATGGCAGGTGGGTTCAGAAATACCATATTCCTCCAAAAATCTCAGACGGCAAAATCATTATTTCCTCCAACTATAGACCATTATCTAGCAGATGATTATTTTCCCTTGAAGTATAAATGTTTTGTCATGATTTTCAACCTTATTAATGTGTTCATAGATGAACATTTCAACACATAACGCACATGTAATATGTTTCCATTATCATTCAAAGAAAATTACATGATAAAGCTACTAGAGCACAATTTTATCACAAAAGATCTGCTGAACTTTTATGGTAGATAGGCTGAGAAATAGGGAAGTTTGAACCCCAAACTACAAAAGTATCTATGCTGAAATTTTAGAAGCTAGCTGAAATGCTCCCAAGAGAAAAATCTGAAAAAAGATTTAGAAAGTAAAAAATCATAAAGTCAGTATCACTTTCCCTTTTACATAACTCTCATAATGTTTGCTATATAATTTCATTAAGCAAATTAGTCAAAGTGGAACTTCTGGTTACATGTTGAATTTAGTTAAAATTTCAAATGAAACACTATTGGAATTAATACCAAATGCCGACTCCAGGGACGTCACCAAATTCTGTCTTCAAAGTTCTATCTTTTGGATCAGCGGCCAGCATTTAATAACTATGGCCAGAGCATTGCAGAGTAGAAGATCAGTTGTATCCTCTACCATCTTTTACTTTAGACACACTTGCAAAGCTAGGAGAAGCCAATACACAGCCAGTTTCTAATAATGGGGGTGGGGGATGGGGTGGAAGATGATGTAACCTCGGGTTTCCAACTTCTCTCCATTTTCTAATTATGGACATTTTCTTCCCTGCTCTGAAGGATAGGAGCTTAATTACTAAACTGTCCTAACAGTTCAAGGTGGCAAGGAGAGCAGGAGATAATCTTCTTGCATAAAACAACTCCTAGAAGAGGTCCTAAGTTTCACATGCAATATCTGGCAAAGGTGATCTTCAGAAAATGAACTAATTATTTCACCCAGAGAGAGACACACAAAGCCAAAACTGTGGGTAAGTATGGCATGTCTGTCTGTCTCAGCTCCCTCCTGCCCTGCTTAAGTATCTCTAAAGCCTATCATCTCAGCATGTCATTAAGAGAAAAAGGAATGGGTGGAGGGGAGTGACTTGGTTTTCTACATTTCCACTGCATTTTACTGGCATAGTCTGATAAAATATATTTCCCCTCGAATTTTGCCCCAACAAATGGTGGGTTGGGGCAGTGAAGAGCTTGCTCAAATAGGAGGCTGGGCTCCTGGAGTGCCCATCTTTTCCAGTTAAGAAAAATGAGTTAACTGTTAAAAATTTTCCCCACCATTCCTGAATTTCTATGCCCTTTACCATGTTTATCATCACAGAAGTTCTCATTTTACTTATGTGGTTAGAATATTACAAAAGACCATTTCTCTTGGGATAATACCTAAGTGACTTGGCATAGAAAAGAAATATAACACAGGCTATCACTTATGGCATTGTTTACCCCTCTTAAAAATACAGAATCAAAAAATGTCAGGGCAAGGAAACAACTTTGGATAGCATCTGGTCCAACACTCCACCCACTTCACAAGAAAACAGAGGTGTTACCCAGAGTCTGATGGCTGCAGAGCTGGACTATAAGCCCAGACTGCCTGATTCTGATTCTCCTTTTACCACATCAGTTGCTTCCAGTAAACTGAAGTGTGGCCTCTAGCACAACCAAATGTAATAGGTAGAATAAATTGTGATAACATTTCACCTTGAAAACTATTCCCTGTGTCTGCAGAAACACACTAATGGTTAGACAGCAATAAGGAGGAATAGAAAGAGTTGCAGCAAACTCAACCCATAGAGAAGTGCATGTTTCCTTGTGATGCTCTAAAATTCCAATGCTGGGCTTCCTCCCTTCATCTTTTTTGTCACAGTTTTAAGATAATGTTCACATACCATACAATTAACTCATTAAGAGTATACCACTCAATGGTTTTTAGCATATTTACAGAGTTGTACAGCCATCACCACAGTCAACTGTAGAATACTGTCATCACCTCCCTCCCCAAAAAGTTATCATAACCCCTTCCATCCTCCATCCTTCCATCCTCCAACCCTAGGCAACCACTCATCTGCAGTCTGTCTTTATAGATCTGTCTATTCTGACTATCGTGTAAAGGGAATCATATAAGGTGTGGTCTTTTACAGCTGGCCTTTTTCCCTTAGCAAGATGTTTCCAAGGTTCACGCAGTTGCAGTGTGTGTCATTCCTCACCCAGACCCCTGCAACTCAAGCTCTTTGTCCTTGTGATGTATACAAATTAATGTAGGCAGATGTGCACAGGGAAAACACAGGACAGGGGTCTGTCTGAGCAGAGACAAAGGCTCCTCGGTGCTTACTGTGTATACTTACTTTGACTTCGTAAAGCTGCCTCAGCTTTTTCAACAGTTACCAACAGATTTTCAGAAAGGTCTTTTCTTTTGCTCACTATTGAAAAACCATTCCAGACATACATCATTTCCTAATGAGGAAAAATGAAAACCATTTGCAGTTATATGAGGTTATTCAATGTCCTTTATGATCCCCAAACAATGTTCATGTGTTTTGCCTTGGTTTCTAGGAACCTCAAGACAATATTTACAGATAATTTTCCTTTCTTTTTGCCTTTTATACTGTGAAGTAATTCAGTATATATGTTTTTACCAAAAATTTAATTTACTCATTCATATAACAAATATTTATTAAATATCTACAAGCATTTAATTCTTTTGGAAGGTAATAGAATACAGATACAGAAATAAATATTTTAAACTGATACCATGAATAATTCTGTTTAATGTAAACTTTTGTTGTTACTTTTAAGTAAAGAAAAATATTTTTAAGTGTCTGCCAGTTGTTTACACAAAATGTTTCCAAGAATATCACTGGATATAAACATTGGAATATTTTACTGGGCTTAGGATCTTTTATACCATTAGAAACATGGTCCAGTAATGTAATCCAATATGCAGAAAACGTATTCATTTAAAAGCCATATGGCTGAATGACAGCTCCTAAAATGTAAACTTATGATTTCTCATTACTTATTATATCTAATGGGCTACCAGGCGAGAATTTTTTTGGATCAAAAGCAAATGTGCTTTTGCTTGAAAATATTTTTCTAATGTTCCTGAGAGTGCAGTTAATATTTTTAAGGGTATGAAGTAAGCAGGGTAATTAGTATCTTCTTGGAAATAAATTTTAAGATATGATAAAAATACTGCTTGAAAAGCCTCTTAGCAGGAAGTAGTGGAAATGAGAACAACACACTCAAGCAGAAGGGCAGCAAAAGTGTCTTTACCTTATGGCACCCAAAACTAAGATCATGACACTCCACCTTCATTCAGTTTTACATGTAACAATTTCTTGTTGCTAATAGAGTAAGAGTTAAATTCAATAACAGAATATTTTTTAAATTGATGATGATCTTTTAAAATTCCTTTTACGGATGAAATCTTTTTATTGGAAGGAAGCAAGCTCATATCTGAGACTTTATGAAAAACAGGCTTTTGGTAAAATTCCTAGGTACAAAAAAAATAAAAAATAAAAAATCCCAGTACTAACATTTCAAGCCAATTTCCTATACATTCTACATCCATAGACCTGGAGAAAGAAGTACAGTGAGTTAATCTTCCCTATGGTTCTTAACAGTCAAAGCAGGATACAATTACATACACACTGGTATCTAAGTACTAAGGCAAAGAAAGACGACAGTCTAGAAAATTTTCAGTAGAGTTCTGTGAGATAGAAAAACCTTCCCAGTGCAAATCACCTAATAAAAATGAATTAGGCATGGAGCTAAGGCTCTAACTGGTTAAGCAGCAGAAGGCTCTCATGTGAGCTGGGAGAGGGAGATGTTTGGTTATTTGTGTGATTTACACAGTGTTCTTGTTTTTATTTGTGCTCAGACATGATTACGGAGTAGTCATATTTTTGTCTTGCTCCATCACAATCACAGAATGTCCCTGTGTGATGCTGAAGTTCTCTGAGTTTTGTGTTAGGTAGGAAACACCTGGACCTAGGTGCTAGGTGCCGGCTAACTCCTGTCTGACCCGTCAGGGCGAGGCTGCATTGTTCTTTCTCATAGGATGAATAAAGAGCTCCCATAAATCATTAAGAAAACAATCAACAACCCAATGAAAAATTAGGGAAGAATACGAACAACAATTCACAAACGAAAAAATAAAAATGAAGAAACATGAAAAGATGCTCCACCACATCCACAAGGAAATGCAAATTAAAATGGCAAAATACTGTCAGTACTTATTTAAATTGGTAGAGCTTTTTTTGAGGGAAATTTAACACTATCTAGCAAAATATTAAATGTATATATTCCCTTGAACCAGGAATTCCATTTTAAAAAAATCCTGGCCGGGTGCGGTGGCTCAAGCCTGTAATCCCAGCACTTTGGGAGGCCGAGGCGGGCAGATCACGAGGTCAGGAGATCGAGACCATCCTGGCTAACATGGTGAAACCCTGTCTCTACTAAAAAAAAAAAAATACAAAAAATTAGCCAGGTGAAGTGGCGGGCGCCTGTAGTCCCAGCTACTCAGGAGGCTGAGGCAGGAGAATGGCGTGAACCCGGGAGGCGGAGCTTGCAGTGAGCCCAGATCACGCCACTGCACTCCAGCCTGGGCGACAGAGCAAGACTCTATCTCAAAAAATAATAATAATAAAAAATAAAAAATAAAAAAATCCTTCACAGATAATTATATGCACACGTACAAAAGAGGATATTCATTGTAGTGTGTAAGTACAAAAACTGGAAAAATCTAAGTAACTGTCAAAGAGGAATAATGAAATAAACTCTGAATTAAAAAAAAACAAAAAACAAAAAACTCAGGAAACCCCAGAGTGGAGGACCACAGACATCAGCTCACAATGAACAGTTTTCCTGTGCTGACTATCTATATAAAAACTAAAGCACCAGAAGAGTCGTAGTAACTTGATATATCCAGTATTTTTTGAAGACTTCATTAAGAAAATTTAAGTTGAAATTGTGTTTTTCACAGAAGCCTTGCCTAAATGGCATAAAGTTTAAGAATGTGAGCTGGAGCTAGAATACAACAGTCAGCAGCCAGTTATGGCTCTTGAGCACTGGAAATACGGCTAGCCCAAACTAAGAGATCCTCTAAGTATAAAAGACACACTAAATTTTTTAGACTTGGTTCAGTATGAAAGAATGTACATGTCTCATGGATAAGCTTCTATCAATTACATGTTGAAATGACAAAATTTTGCATACACTGGGTTAAACAAAATATATTCTTGAAATTCATTTCTATTTCCTCTTACTTTTTTAACGTGGCTATTAGAAAAGGTAAAATTACATAATGTGGCTTGCATTAAAATTCAATTCAACTTCAATGGAATCAACTTCTATCTAAATTTCTTTATCTAAAAAATGTGGTTAAGAGTTAACCATACTCAAAAGTTGTAAGAATTAAATGATATGTTTTAGTAGCCTTTATCCTAATGCCTGGAGCATACTAACTAGTCAAAAACCATTAGCTACAGTTTTTTTTTTATTAATTACTTATTTAGAAATGTTCAACTTACAACAAAACTTAAAATTGTTTTTAAGCGAGCTAAACTTCATAACCAAATTTAGATATGCTCCCTGCTGCTGTGAGTAGATAATTTACTTCTAGTACATGAAAAGTAAATAAAATAAAAGCAGATACCAGGGCAGGTAAGATGAGCTTCACAGGTGCAGGCAAGGAGGCGGAGTAACGCCGAGCCTTCCTCACAGCAAACTTCTCAGTAGGGAGAGATTTCCCGGCAATTCTCTGCTTCAAGCTGTCCACCTGTCTGTGAAGAGCCCCAGCCCCGCCCCAGAGAAAGGTCATGGCGACACATACGTTATTTATACCTGTGGTTTTCAGAGTGAACTTCACAGACCACCAGCAGCAGCATCACCTGGGAACCTATTTGAAATGCCAATTTTCAGGCCCTACTCTAGACCTACTGAATCAGCAACTCAGGGCTGGGGCAGAGCAATCTAGAGTTTGATAAGCCCTCCAGGTGATTCTGAGGCACACTCAAGATTGAGAATCACTGATTGACACATATTTCTTTCCAGTCAACTTAGCTAATGTCTTAAATCTATCAAACACAGTCCAGGAAATCTAGGTATACAATTGGCAATTTCTATGAGTAAGCAGGAAACAGTCCAAAGTATTTACTTATGCTGTGGATACTCAGGGAGAGAGAAGACGGTACAGTGGTATATCGCCTATTCTTATTTGCAAGTATTACACAGATCTATAAAATAATATGGCCCAAAAGATAGCCATCAGTTAATATATAATTTAAGAAAATGTTTCCCAAGTACAGGTTGTTTGGGAAATAATCAGCTTAGGACATGTACCATGTTTACAAACTTCCTTTTAAAAATTCTACAGAATTCCAATTATGAAATTCACAAGCAGGTAAAAATGAGAGTAAGATCGGGAAACTACATGTTCCTGCGAGCACTTTCTCATACAAAATTTTACGAATGCATCAAGCAAGTTGCTGAGAAAGAATTCAAGGAACTACTCAATTACTTCACTGAAAGAAAAAGTAACATGAAATAACATGCCTCCAATATGAGGTAAGCTTGTGTTAGGTTACTTCTGGGCACAATATGGAGCTATGGATTTTAAACTAGTGTACCATCATTTATGTTCATTACCATCAGTGGAAAAGACAGTGGAAATGTGAGGTGGGGGTCAGAGGAAGGGGTCAGAAGCATGTCTCAGACAGGAACCCTTGTAGTTGAAAGGTAATAGCATCTTTATGAAGAGATCATTCATTGTTAGAACTCTCATTATCCCAACAACCTAGAAGCTACGACAGAGCAAGATCTCAAAGCTTTCTTCTGAAAGTAAAAATGATTACATCTTTCACATAAATTGTTTTGATATGGAGAAAACTTAATCTGCATTGGAAGAAAGAGAAGGAGATTTAAAAGATTTTAATGTATCTTAATACTCCCTTCCATTAATTGTTGTTTCTGTAAAATGAGGAAATGAACTTTATAGTAAAAGGTGACATTTATTAATTTATCATGCCATGGCTTTTACTAATGTTGATGTTGATGGTACAGTTAACATACATGGTCAGTTTTTTTTTTTTTTTTTTGGAGACAGGGTCTTACTCTGTCTGTCACCCAGGCTGCAGTGCAGTGGCGTTATTTCGGCTCACTGCAACCTCTACCTCCCAGGCTCAAGCAATCCTCCCACCTAAGCTTCCCAAGTAGCTGGGACTACAAGCACATGCCACCATGCCCAGCTAATTTTTTGTATTTTTAGTAGAGATGAGAATTTTGCCCCTTTATACCCTCAGGGCCTTTGTTATAGAAATAGTGTCTCACATACCTGAATAAAGTTACCACATTCTCATTAGTTGCTACTACATCCTCCTCTGGAAGCATACTCAAAATTGCCGCTTTCAAGAACACATAAGTTGCCTTGAGAAAAAGAAGGAGCTTATTACAGAACATCCCTAGGTACATAACATTTCTACCTTTCAAATCAGAAATGACCTACAAGCCTTCCAGATATAATATTAACAGGCATTAAAGAAATCAGAGGAAATGAAATCTTATAATCCCTGTTCAAAATGAGAACAACTCTTTTCAATTATCAATAATTTAGACCATTTTCCTATTACACAACTACAGCATTCATAGGTGAGAAAGTGGACAGAATGAACAAGAAAAAATTATCTCATTGCCCCCAACTTCTCATAAGTGGATCAGAATTAATTTTCATTATCCCGAAAAGCCTGGGCATCAGGGCACTGGGAAGTCTACACAAAATTATCAAGATGATTAAGGTTTCATATCTTCATAAGTCCAGCTCATTTTCAGAGATAAAACCTCACATTTCAAATAACTTTGTTATTGTTTGGGACAGGGTCTCGCTCTGTCACCAGGCTGGAGTGCAGTGGTGTGATCATAGCTCACTGTAGCCTCGAATTCTTCGACTCAAGCTATCCTCCTGCCTCAGACTCCCACGTAGAAGGGACTCCAGACATGTACCACCATGCCTGGCTAAGGTTTTTATTTTTTGCAGAGATAAAAATCACACTATGTTGCTAGTATCAAACTCCTGGCCTCAAGCCATCTTCCTGCCTTAGCCTCCCAAAGGGCTGGGATTATAGGTATGGGCCATCGTATTTGGCCCTGAAAAGAACTGTGGATGGCTTTTAAAGCATGTAATGCTGAGGACAGTACCTATAAACAGTAGGTACTTAAGGCACATTTCCTCCTTTTGTGGATCTCTAAGTTGAGAAAACACTGTGGTACCATACTACCGAGCAAACAGTCCTAAATGAAAATCATCCTGGCCACATATTAGCAAACAGATGACATTAAGTATTGCACTTTACCTTGGACCATTTACTCTCTTTGCAAAGCAGATCTGAATAGTAATATGCCTGCATCCAGTTTTGTTGGAAAACATTAATCCACATTAGCTCCCAGTAGCAGAGATGGTGAAACTGTTTCCATTCTTCTTGAACTGAAACACATTTTCGAAATACTTCTTGTGCCTGTAAATCAATTGCATGAAGTTGATCATCCAGATATTAGACAAGGAGATAATAACCTAATGGGAAAATACATAAAACACTTAGTACAAAAAGGACGAAATTATCACTCATTCAACATCTCAATATGATGTTATGTTCTTTTCCTTACAGGCAATGATACAGTTAAGTTCTGCCTCTTTCTTTAATTTTGTGAGGGACCTTGACACTTTGTAATGTGGGAGTAGGGAGGTTCCATTCCAAGGAAGATATGAAATGCAGAAGTCATTTAAGAAAAGACTGACAATAACCTTCGAACTTCCACAGGACAAAAACACTGTAGGCAAAGTTACAGGCAACAGACAGGAAGAAGATGTCACTATCTATGTAATTGGCAAAAGGTTAACTCTTTTATCATTCAACAATTCAATAAAATTCTGTTAAGAAAAAGAAAACTCAACAGGAAACCGGCAAAGATATAAATAGGTAAATCAGAAAAAATATATATATAAAAATGACAGATACACGTGGAGAAATTTGTAAACTAGGCAATATAAACTTAAAATTAGATTTTCATTTTAGTCATCACATAATGTCCTGAGCTGGCAAAGAGCATTGGAAACAAGTATTTTTATATGTTTACTGGAGTTTACACTGGAACAATCTTAAGTGAGGAGGGCAATTTGGCTGGATTTACAAAAATGCAACCACCTTTTGGCCCAGGAATTCTACTAATCATAATCTGTCTCCTATAAATATACCTGTGCACAGAAATATACATACAATGATGTTCACAACAGTTTGTAGTGGCCAAATGTCTACGAACAGTGCACCACGGCTGGGCGCGGTGGCTCAAGCCTGTAATCCCAGCACTTTGGGAGGCTGAGACGGGCGGCTCACGAGGTCAAGAGATCGAGACCATCCTGGCTAACATGGTGAAACCCCGTCTCTACTAAAAAATACAAAAAAAAACTAGCTGGACGAGGTGGCGGGCGCCTGTTGTCCCAGCTACTTGGGAGGCTGAGGCAGGAGAATGGTGTAAACCCGGGATGCGGAGCTTGCAGTGACCTGAGATCGGGCCACTGCACTCCAGCCTGGGCAACAGAGCGAGACTCCGTCTCAAAAAAAAGAAAAGAAAAGAAAATAACC
>NW_016808222.1:124984-156985 GCF_001698545.2 Rhinopithecus bieti
AAAAAAAAAAAAAAAAAAAAAAAAAAAAAAAAACAGTGCACCACTTTAATAGATATAGTATATCCATCCCATGAAATGAAATGGAACCCAGCCACCAAAAAGAATAGGAGACATTTAGGTATACTGACTTGGAAAGAGATCAGAGATCCAAGACATACTGTAAATAGAAAAAAAAAAAAAATCACAGAAAAATACATGTTTGATCCCATTTGTGTGGAAAAAATAGTTTGTGAATGTATATCCATAAATGGCTCCTTACTTTTCTACTTCTGACCCTGACACTCCTTTTTTGAGGGAAATGGTGAATAATTTCCTTTGATAAGGAGCCCACAGGTAGTAGACTTGCATGTCATGCAAGGGCTAGATTCCAAAGTCAGTGTGTAATGCAGAAATTGATAACAGTCACAGTTTCTTGAAAATCTCTGAGCTTATTATTTGGTATATACTACCCTAAAGTGCTTAATGTACTCTATGTATAAATGTAGACTATATTCAGTAATCCACTGCATAGATTTTATATAATAGAATGTATATACAAGTTAAGTTTTGACTTTTTACTTATATTGTTTTTTTTTTTCTTTATTTTTGTCTAGTCCATATAGCTAAGTTTACTTTTGTTGAATGAGTAGGTCACAGCTCCACCATACAGACAACTCCCCCAAATAACTCCCACCTAATAAATTACCTCTTCAAGATTCCCTTTCAGCAACTCTATTCGGGCATGATAAAACAACACGAGTGAACCCTGCAGAGCAAGGAAGAAAACACACTGTTCAACAGTCAACACTGGCTGATTAATTATGGTTGAAACATACACTTTGAAATACTAAGCGTACATTTGGAAACTGCTGGAGGAAGGGTGCCAGGAGACGCTCTGCTTCGGCAACATTCACTTCTCCTGTACCTAGAAATTTAACAGGAAAAACCTCAGTCTTCATGAGACACGGGGATAGTTATAACTAACTCTCCAAACTTCATTAACATATAGTAAAGACTTACTCATGGAAAAGATGAAAACTATTATTTCATCATTTTTATAACTGGGGAATAAAATAAAGACCAGTCTCACCTATAACTTTAGTTTAAGAAACTCTAGGACACACTAATTCTTAAGAATGCAGGTGGCTGTCTCAGATTCCTAATTGGAATTTCTGGTTTTAATAGCAATATTAACTTATTTAGCCCAAAATTTCATTTTCTGCAAAGAAATCTAACATACAGTAAAATAGATCACCTTAATATGGAAATTTTAGCTGAGAACAGATGAAAATTATTTAATGAAAGAAACTACCCTACTCCCTCTGCTAAATGTCACTATGACAAAGGACACTATTTTCTACCTTTATTCAAAAAAAAAAAAATAAGTAAACAGACATGAACTACTAGCTTTTGTTGATCTTTCTAAATTTTACTTACTCAGATTAAAATAATCAACTTTTGTTTTGTTTTTTAATTTGGAGACAGGATCTCGCTCTGTTGCCCAGGCTGGATCCAGTGCAGTGACGTGATCATAGCTCACTGCAGCCTCAAACTCCTGGGTTCAACCGATCCTCCCACCTCAGCCTCCCAAGTAGCTGGGATTACAGGTGTAACCCACCATGTCTGGCCAAAATAATCAATGTTCAATGAAACAATCTAATCCAGATCTTACCAAGTATTAGGGAGATGTAAGTATGAAAAGCTAAGATGGTTAAACAGCACAGTGCAGACCTCATGCTTTTTCCTGAGGCACCTTCGCGTAACTGCAGGAGGCCCAACTCCTATGGGAATTAAATGCATTTTAGAAAGAGAACACGGCTGGAAAATCATATTTGGAAACTTTTTAAACATTTTTATATATCGGGGGGTTACAAGTACAGATTCATGTATTATGCTGTGGTGAAGTCTGGGCTTTTCGTGTACCCATCACCCCACGAGTGAACATCATACCCAACAGGTAATTTTTCAACCCTCTCTTCCCCCATCCCCCCACCTTTGGTGGCCTCCAATGTCTATTATTCCACTTTGTTTGTCCATATGTACCATTGTTTAGCTCCCATTTATAAGTGAAAACGTGGTATTTGACTTTCTATTTAGAAACTCTTTAATTTTGAGACAGAGTCTCATTCTGTCACCCAGGTTGGAGTACAGTGGCACAATCATGGCTCACTGTGTCCTCTACCTCTCCAGACTCAGGTGATCCTCCCACCACAGCCTCCCAAGTAGCTGTGACTACAGATGTGTACCACCATGCCCAGTTAATTTTTGTATTTTTTGTAGAGACAGGATTTTAACATGTTACCCAGGCTGCTCTCAAACTCGTGGGCTCAAGCGATCTACCTGCCTCAGCCTCCCAAAGTGCTGGGATTACAGGCGTGAGCAACCATGCCTGGTCTATTCAGAAACTTTAAAATGCTAGTTCATACATCCTTATCCTCCATGAAGGTAGAGTTTCTTTTTAAAGGAACAAGAATGGTGGTAATACCTAACTAGAAATGAACCTTATTAAACCTGCATAAGACACTCTCATAAATCCTTTTATATCATGTGATTCTAAAGAGAGAAAAGGGCTGTGTTCATTTCATGGAGATACTCTATTTCTCTGATAGAAATATTCACTAAAACATATTGAGGATTCAAGTGCAAGGCACTATGGCGGGTATGAACAAACATGGTCTATGTCTTCAAAGATCTTTCTATCAAATAAAGAAGACAGTATGTGAACACAATGACCTTATTGGAATATGGAGAGAGCTGTAAGAAGGATAAATAGACAATTCTGAAAGTCAGGAATGCTTGAGCCTCACTGAGGGAGTATGAGGGACAGTTTTGTGAGAAAAGTGGCATTTATCTCAACCCTAGTGGATGGAGGGGCTCTTGAGAGACAATTATTTGGGGGGAAGCCAGTTGGGGAGGATATCCAAAACACAGAAAAGCAAAAGCATGGAAACAAAAGCACAGGACTTGCTGGGGAACAACCAATTGCCCAGTTTAACAGGAGTACTGGGAATGTGAGGAATATGGGTAGCATGGCTGGAAACACTGGCTAGAATCAGACCATCGGGTCCTTGAAGCCATGAATAGTTTGAACTTTATTCGAGAGGCAATTTCAAGCCTCTGAAGGAATCAGGTAGGAGGTGAACAGTGAAGGAGAAGGGTGACCAGGAAACACAGAGTCAGAATGGACAACATTATGAAGGAATCGCATAAATACACCATAGCTCATGAAGAACGTGGACAGTAGAAAAAACAGGGAAAAAAGCGATAGCTGCTTATACTTGCTCTCACACATTTCTCAAAACCTGCTCTTTTAATCAACACTTTTTGCCATGAGGCAACTCTTATAATAACATATTGAGTGTCATGGTTAATAAATGTGATATACTCACTACCAAACCATAAACACGCAGACATTTAATAAATAAAACTCATGAAAAACATATTTTGTCATTTAGTTTTATAAAGAAACTTGTGGAAACACATGGAAATCCAAAATACTACATCATATTTGATCCATGAAAATCATAAAATATTAGACAAGGAAATCCAGCTAATTTCTTCATCTTAAGGAGGGCAACTCTGGGGCTGCTTAACTATTAAGAAAGCATAGGAAAGCATGTGAGAGTAATAAGATCTAGCAAGAAGCAATATTAGCAACACATAATTTTTCATCCAAGAATTTGGATAACAAGGGTGAACATTTTTAACTTTCAACAGAAAACTACGTCTAACTCCTGAAAATGTGATCAAGAATCAAAGGCTTATTTTCTGTCCCACAAACAAATTGCCAATAATTATCAAGCCAGTTATGCAGACATGTTGCATTGCCCTCATATTCAATAAATAATATTTTATCTTCCCTGTCAAAATTAAGATAAAATTAAATTTGTACCCTATTTCCAGAAAATCCAATAAATTCCAGTAGTCTGATAATCCTTGCTGGTAAAAGGGACAGCATCTGTAAGAAAAAAAAAATACAATGTACTTATGTGTTAGTGTTTCCAACTGCAAACAAATTTAAACTAACAATCTACAGTTTTAATGCTTCAATAATGTGAAAAATTGGAAACAAGTTTTAACCACCAGATATTTCTGTGTCCACATATTGTAACAATCACTTATGAATAACTTTTATTTAGCTAAGACAATGAACCTTTAAAAAGTTTTGTTTTAAGGCTGGTCTTTCCAGCGTTCTCTATAGAATAGTGGGAACTTCGATGTGGTGTGATGAAGTGACAAGAAGGCAACCCCTCAAAGCCCATGTCCAGGCAAGGTTTCTTAGTTTCCTTTCCCAGAAGCAAAAATCAGTCATAGTCTGTGTGATGTGTAGACACCACCCAGAAGTGGACAGCTGCAGCACTACCACTTCTCTCTGGGATATTCCTGAAGGACAGTGGTGAGGGAATATCCTTCCAGTGGGCAGAACCTTGGGCAGTGCACCTGGTTATGCACTATGCTTGAAAGGAGAAATGGTTAGATGTGCAATTATATATGCTGATTCAGGGGATGTAGACAATGGTTTGGTTGGATGGGCAGGGGCTTGGAAGGAACATGATTGCAAAATTGGTGACAAAGAGGTCTGGGGAAGAAGTATGTGGACAGATCTTCCTGAATGGGCAAAAAATGCTGCCATGTGGATACACATCAAAAGATGACCTTAGCAGAAGAGGATTTTAACAACAGGATGGTTCATTCTGTGGGTAGCAGTCAGCCTCTTTCCCATTCATCACCCACAGGTTCGTGAGCAAAGTGGCCAAAGCGGCACATACACTCATGTGTATACTTCTCTTGACCACTTTATTTTTTCACTAATTCCAGTGAACCATCAACGAAACTTAAAAATCTCTTAATAACATATTGGAATTTGACAGATTACTACTCAGATTTCATCTCCTCAGGGATCATCAAAAATCATTCCTCAAGTTACACTGGTCCCTCACACATTTTCAATTCCAGAGCCGTCACTGTCATTGCAACAATATTTCCAATGTGGAAATGGAAATGGATTCCACTGTTCCTTGTTACCAAAACCTTACTAGTCTATTCACACGCTTCCCTCACATTTTACAATCCAAAGCTACTCTGAGCATGTGTGGAACTTCATAACACACTGGGTTATGGTGCCGGAAAACTGATCCCACTCTAGCTGTTTGTCAACCAACCCAGGGAGAGGTTCAGGATGAGGTTCAAATGCAGTGGAGAAGGCACAGATAACCTTAGGTTCTTCTGCAAAAGTTCTGGTTTCTATATAGTGACTTCCTTACCAAATTAAAGGCCCCAGTGCCAAGCTTGACACCCCCTTCAAACTCATAGAAAAATTCTTGCTGAAGTTTGTTCTTCTGAATTTCATGCAGGATAGAAAGACATTCTCTGGATTGAAGAAAAAAAGTGATAGCGTAAGTAGACCATGACTCTGAAAATAAATATTAAATCACATTTTACAATTACATACTGTAAAATAAATGTCATTAATTAAAATACCGTCAAAATTTTAAATGGATGATGCTGTGCTGAGTTTACTCTTAAGGATACTAGGTAATAATCATCAAGGAAAAGGAGACGCTCATTTTACAGTGTCTAGCAGAACCAGTGTTTCTGGGCTTAAAGAGAGGGTTCATCCATTGGCAAGCACCAGCCAGGAGCCACAGGACCACAGGCTGCCATCCCACAGCTTCCAGCAGCGTCTTACGGCGGACTGCTTGAGAGGGCTCAGTTCCTCAACCATTGCACACACTGCAGCCCAAGGAAATGAAATGCTGCTAGCAAGAAGATCTGAACTTCAGTGTGACTGCCATCGTCTCAAATAGACCAAATAAATTAGGGCTTGGGACCAGGACAGACTGAAAACAACAAAGCAAAGGCCACCACAATGGTCCCATCTGTCCTCTGCTTTCTTCCTGCTCCATCCATGCACATCTTTCCAACTTCTCGCTATATTTTCTAAGTATTTCTCTCTTGCCTGTTCACATCATCTTCAAAGGGCAAATCTTTACCAGAGAAATACAAACTAAAACAATGACAAAAATATAAAAATTGATAATAATTGGGAATTGCTTATCAAATTGACAAATTTTTTTAATAAGGAATAATGAGATATCATATATCACTTGGTGTGATGCAATCATAAAATGTGCAACTACACCTGTGATCCAGTCTAGCCAAATATTTTTAATCTGAATCTAGCAAGCCTATAGACCTAACTTCCAGTTTACAAAAAATTTAAGGGTTTAAAGAGTCAATTCAGATGCCCACCAGCCTACAAGTATCCCCTGCTGTCATTTCCTCTGAGTCATTTATTTTTTATTATGGTGTATTTTGCCAAATAAAATGATGAATGTCTCAGTGAATTTCCTCTGATTTCTGATTTTATGCCATGGCTAAAAGGCCTTTGAAACTGACATCATGTACCTAATGATATCATTTCTATGGTATTTTTGCCATAGATTCATAATCTGAATTTAATCGTGAAGAAATGTTAGAAAAGTCCACATTGATAGTTGTTTTACTAAATAACTGGCCAGTTTATTCTTTTAAAGTGTCAACATCATTAAAGACAAAGACTGAGGAACTATTCCGGATGAAAAGAGACTAAGGAGACATGACAGCTAAACTCAGTATCCAGGATCCCAGGTTGGATCCTGAGCCAGAAAAAGGGCATTGATGAGACAACTGGAGAAATGTGAGTAAAGGCCATGGAGTAAATATTAATAGTGGATCCATGTCAGTGTCCTGATTTTATTCATTGTAATGTGCTTCCACAGAATATTAACATTTGTAAATCTGAGTGAAGGCTATATGGACATTTTTTGTAAAAATTTTCAAATTATTTCAAAGTGAAAAAAAAAGTTTAAAGCCTTTATATTTAAGAACTATAAAAATACTTTCTTATGTTTCCTGCTAGAATTCTTTTAAATCTCTTAATATTAAACTTATATGGACTTTTTTCATCTTAATGATTTTCCATAAAATGAACAATTTTCCCAAAAACACTTCCTAAAGTACCTATCTTTCTTCACGGTTTTGAAAGGGCCTATGTATATAAAGGAATTTAGTATATTTTGAATTCCCAGGTGTGTGTGTGTGTGTGTGTGTGTGTGTGTAAGTCCATGTGTGCACACATACATGCTGTCTCTTTCAAATACCCTGCGGTTAATTTCACGGATATGGAAAGGCATATCTTGTTTTATTGCACTTCACTGTATTGCACTTTGTAGGTACTGCATATTTAAAAATTGAAGATCTGTGGCAACACATTCCAACAATACGTGCTCACTTTGTGTTTCAGGGTCACAGTTTAGTAATTCTCATAAAATTTCCAAACTTTTAAATTATTAGTGCATCTGTTAATGGTGATCTGTGATGGGAGACCTTAAATATTACTGCTACTGTAACTGTTTGAGGGGGCCATGAACCACAGCCATATGAGACAGAGAAAGTTCTCAATAAATGTTGTGTGTGTTCTGACTGCTCTTCTGACAGGTTGCTCCCCCATCTCTCTCCTCAGGCCTCCCTGTCCCCTGAGACAAAAAAATATTGAAATTAGGCCATTTGGTAACTCTGCAGTGGCCTCTCAGTGTTCAAGTGAAAGGAAGAGTCGCTCCTCTCTCACTTGAAATAAAAAACTAGAAATAATTAAGCTTAGTGAGTAAGGCATGTCAAAAGCCAAGACAGGCTGAAAGCTAGGCCTCTTGTGCCAAACAGTCAACTTGTAAGTGCAAAATAAAAGTTCTTAAAGAAAATTAAAAGTGCTACTTCAGTGAATGCACAAGTGATAAGAAAACACAACAGCCCTATTGCTGATATGGAGAAAGCTGTAGTGGTCTGGATAGAACAAACCGCCCACAACACTCCCTTAAGCCAAAGCCTAATCCAGAACAAGACCCTAACTCTTTAACTCTATAAAGGCTGAGAGAGGTGAGGAAGCTGAAGAAAAAAAACTTGGAAGCTAACAGAGGTTGGTTCATGAATTTAAGGAAAGACACCATCTCCATAACATAAAAGTGTAGCCAGGCACGGTGGCTCACATCTGTAATCTTAGCACTTCAGGTGGCCAGGGCAGCCACATCATGAAGTCAGGAGTTCGAGACCAGCCTGGCCAAGCATGGTGAAACACTGTCTCTACTAAAAATACAAAAATGAGCCAGGCATGGTGCATGCCTGTAGTCTCAGCTACTCGGGAGGCAGAGGCAGGAGAATCACTTGAACCTGGGAGGCAGAGGTTGCAGTGAGCTGAGATCATGCCACTGCACTCCATCCTGGGCAACAGCGAGACTCCATCTCAAAAAAAAAAAAAAAAAAAGTACAAAGTGAAGCAGCAAGTGCTTATGTAGAAGCAGTAGCAAGTTATCCAGAATATCTAGCTAAGATCACTGATGAAGGTGGCTGCACTAAACAACAAATTTTCAATGTAGAAAAAATGGCCTTCTGTTGGAAGAAGAGGTTATCTAGAACTTTCATATCTAGAGAGGAGAAGTCAATGCCTGGCTTCAAAACTTCAAAGGTCAGGCTGACTCTTGTTAGGGGCTAATGGAACTGGTGACTTTAAATGGAAGCCAGTGTTCATTTACTATTCCAAATATCCGAAGGCCCTTAACAATTGTCCTAAATCTGCTCTGCCCGTGCTCTATAACTAAAACAACAAAGCCTGGATGATAGCACATCTGTTTACAGCATGGTTTACTAAATATTTTCAGTCTACTGTTGAGATCCACTACTAGGGGGAAAAAAAATTATTACTCACTGAAAATGCACCTAGTCACCTAAGAGTTCTGAAGGAGATGTATGCAAGGATTATATTGTTTTCATGCCTACTAACACAACATCCATTCTGCAGCCCAAGGATCAAGGAGTAATTTTTACTTTCAAGTCTTATTATTTAAGAAGCACACTTTATAAGGCTATTGCTGCCATAGTGATTCCTCTAATGGATCCAGGGAAAGGAAATAGAAAGCCTTCTGAAAAGGATTCATCATTCTACATGTCATAGAGAACATTCATCATTCATGGAAGGAAGTCAAAATGTCCACATTAACAGGAGTTTGGAAGAAGCAGATTTCAACTCTCTATGATCATTTTGAGGGATTCAAGACTTTGGTGGAGAAAGTAACTTCAGAGGTGTTAGAAACAGCAAGAGAACTAGAATTAGAAGTGGAGCCTGAAGATGTGACTGACTGCTGCCATCTCATGATGAAACTTTAATGGATGAGGAGTTGCCTCTTATGAAACAGCAAGAAAGTAGTTTCTTGAGATAAAATCTACTTCCGGTAAAGATGCCATAAACATTGTTGAAATGACAACAAAGGATTTGTAATATTAAACTTCGCTGATAAAGCAGCAGCAAGATTTGAGAGCATGGACTCTAATTCTGAAAGAAGTTCTCCTGTGGGTAAAATGCCATCAAGCAGTATTATATGCTACAGAAAAATCTTTTACGAAAGGAAAAGTCAATAGGTATGGCAAACTTCACTGTTGTCCTTTTTTAAAAAATTGCTATAGCCACCTCAACCTTCAGCAACCACTATCCTGAATGTCAGCACCCATCAACATGGAGGCAAGACCTCCACCAACAAAAACATTATAACTTGCTGAAGGCTCAGATAATTGTTAGCATTTTTTTTTTAGCAAAAAAGTGTTTATCAATTAGGGTAGACATAAGGGTATTGGCAGACTTAATAGAATACAGTACAGTATCAACATATTTTTTTTCTTTTTTTGAGACGGAGTCTCGCTCTGTCACCCAGGCTGGAGTGCAGTGGCCTGATCTTGGCTCACTGCAAGCTCCGCCTCCCGGGTTCACGCCATTCTCCTGCCTCAGCCTCCCGAGCAGCTGGGACTACAGGCGCCCGCCCCCACGCCCAGCTAATTTTTTTTGTATTTTTAGTAGAGACAGGGTTTCACCATGGTATCAATCTCCTGACACCGTGATCTGCCCACCTCGGCCTCCCAAAGTGCTGGGATTATAGGCGTGAACCACTGCACCCAGCCCATAATTTTTATATGCACAAGGAAACCAAAAAGTTTGTGACTCACTTTACTGCAATATTCACTTTATTGTAGTGGTCTGGAACCCAAAATATCTCTGAGGTATACCTGTATGTCTTTGCCTCTACAGGCCTATTTTAATTCCTTTAGTATTTTTAAGTTTTGATGACTAAAACAGCAATTAGCATTGAATTTAACATTTGTTTATATTTTCTAAAAATACTTCACAAAGAAATCTATAGAACAGCATGTCAGGTACCCAAGATCTACCACCCCTTTCCAGGATTTTGAATGAAACACAGTTTTGTGAAAGGATTTTCAATGGAAGTACCTCTTAAAATACTAAATTTTGGTTCTGCTACCAGTAATGGCAGGGTAGCTTATGTCAGATTAACTTTCCCACAAATAACTATCATAAATTCTGGAAAATATAAAATATACATTTAAAACATATTTTACACAGTGGAAAATGAAGGGAAAAAAGTAGGAGTCTCAGGAGAGAAGAAAGTAAGAATGGGGCAGAAAAAAAGTTTGAAAAATTATGATCACAAATTTCTCAAAACCACACTTAAGCACATCCTAGTCAAACTACTGAGACCCAAAGATACAAATGAGTCAGTCTTCAAAAAAGCCAGAAGAGAAGACACATTATATATAGGGGAACAATAATACAAATGAAAACAGAATAACAGAGGCTTTAATACAATGGGAAGCCAGTTTTAAAGAGCTGAAAGAAGGAAAAACCCCTCAACTCAGAATACTGTAGTTCGCAAAATAACCTTGAAAAGAAAAGTAAAAGTAAATATATTTTAAGATAAATGAAAACAGAATTTGTTAAAAGCTGACACCCATAAGAAATGCTAAAGGAAGTTCCTCAGTCTGACAGTAAACAGGAAATATATTTACCATTTTGGATAAGAATATGAAATATGGTAAGAATATGGGTAAAGAGAGAAGACTACAGCATATAACTGATTAAAGGGAAAGTCTGACACTGTATTGTAGGGTTTATAATATATTTAAGTGTGCTATACATCAAAAAATAGCATAAAGGGCCAGGAGCAGTGGCTCACACCTGTAATCCCAGCACTTTGGGAGGCCGAGGCAGGTGGATCACGAGGTCAGGAGTTCGAGACCAGCCTGGCCAATATGGTGAAGCTCCATCTCTACTAAAAATACAAAAATAACTGGCCGTGATGGTACATGCCTGTAGTCCCAGCTGCTTGGGAGGCTGAGACAGGAGAATTGCTTGAACCCAGGAGGCAGAGGTTGCAGTGAGCTGAGATCGCACCACTGCACTCCAGCCTGGGCAACAGAGCAAGACTCAGTTTCAAAAAAAAAAAAAAAAAAAAAAAAAAAAAGCATAAAGGACAAAATGTGGTAAATGAAATTACACTTTTGCAAAGTTCTTACAATTTATGTCCAGTGCTACAATACTAACTCTAAGTTGACTGTAATAAGTTAAAAAGAATATTATAAACACTAGAGCAACCACAAAAAAAATTAAAGTACAGCTAACAGAACAACAGTTTTAAAAATGTTATTAAAGCAAAAGAAGACAGGAAAAAAGGGTGAGAGAACAGATGAGGCAAAGAGAAAAAGCAAAATGCAAACATATCAACTGCCCAACTATGTGCATCTACAAGAAATACAATTTAAATATTTAAAAATACAATATGAAAACAAAAATAGGTTTAAAGTAAAAGAATATATACCATGCAAAGACTAATTATAAAAAGCATGAGTGCCTATATGAATATTAGACATAACAGATTTCAAGACAAGTAATATTACCAGAGTTAAATAGAGACATTTCAAGATGAAGAAAAGGTTAATTCATTAGGAAGGCAGAACAATTATAAATACATATTTTATGAGCCTGACAACAGAGCTCCTAAATATATGAGGCAAACACTGATAGAACTAAAGGAAGAAAGGGATGACTCTAGATTCGAACTTAGAGACTTTAACACTGAGTAAATAAAAGACAACTGGATAAAAATCAATAAGGATGGCCGGACGCAGTGGCTCATGCCTGTAATCTCAGCACTCTGGGAGGCCGAGGCAGGCAGATCAAGAGGTCAGGAGATCGAGACCATCCTGGCTAACACGGTGAAACCCTGTCTCTACTAAAATTACAAAAAATTAGCCAAGTGTGGTGGCAGGCGTTTGTAGTCCCAGCTACTCAGGAGGCTGAGGCAGGAGAATGGCGTGAACCCGGGAGGTGGAGCTGACAGTGAGCCGAGATCGCACCACTGCACTCTAGCCTGGGTGACAGAGTGAGACTCCACACCAAAAAAAAAAAAAAAAATCAATAAGAATACGAACAACACTATGGTCACCTCAGCTGAACGTTTCCATCTACTGCAGAAAGTTCTACTGGGCAGTGCTGCTCTGGAATCTGAACCAAAAATATTACTATAATTTTAAATTTATAAATTGTTCAAAGGAGAAACTCGAATTATCTAATCAGAAATTATGTCAGTAGCTTTATTGTCAACTAATTTGCTCTTAAAATTGTATTTAAACTTAAATTCTGTTGTCCTATAACACTGAATACACACTCAGCAAAAAATCAAGTTCATTTTACCAACACGAAATAAAACTCCTACTCAAACTTAATTTAGGAGAACTGTGAAGAACAAAGGAGTATACAGCACAGAATTATTTACAAATCACATCTTACTTTTTAACTTACTTATATATTTGGTAACTTGTTCTAATTTTGAGTCCACCTTTGATGAAGTTGATCATATTTTCATCCTGAAAATAATTCAGTTAAAAAATTAGATTAATTTAGCAAACAAGTTTAAATTGTCCCCACAGTTGTGTGTTTGTGTGATTAGAAAAACAAAAACAAACAAAAAAAAGTATTTTGAGGACATAATTTTGAAATTAACACATACTCTTGCTTTACATTTAAAAGTTTTGGGGTACTTTTCTTCCACATTGGAGGACAACAAAAAGAAAATACTTGTAAAATCCTTCAATTACTTTATATTACTAAGGAGGTAATCCTCACCAATTAGGGTCCATATGTGGTCCAAATTATTTTAATAAACATTGACATCTACTGAGCTGTTTTCTTGTGGGTTTAACAGAATCTAAACTGCATGACTTTACAATCTGCTCTAAGGCCAAACCTTCCAGTACATTACACCCAGTAAAGGGGACAATGGTCCTTCTTTCACAGAGTACTTTAGCAGTCAGAGTCTATTTAATGTTGCGAATTTTACTCACACACATTTCCAGGCCCAAAATAACTGGTCTGGTTTCTGAAGTGGCTGTCACTACTATGCAATTTTGTTTTAGGAAAACAAAACCACTTCAGTTCTGTTTATCTGGTCATTGACTATAAAATTGAGGCAGTTGGCCTAGATGAATGGCGTTTTCGGGGTCAGCATTCTAGGATTCTAAGACAATCTCTCAATAAATTACATCAAATAACCACTTGAAGGAAGTTACTCTAATAGATGGTACTAGTGGAGACAGTCCTATGTTTTGCATTTCCAGACAGAAAGTTTTTCTAGTCTATTGATATCAGAAAGATGCTCTGGCCGGCGCAGTGGCTCACACCTGTAATCCCTTTGGGAGGCTGAGGCGGGTGGATCACGAGGTCAAGAGATCGAGACCATCCTGGCCAACATGGTGAAACCCCATCTCTACTAAAAATACAAAACTTAGCCAGGCATGGTGGCGGGTGCCTGTAGTCCCAGCTACTCGGGAGGCTGAGGCAGGAGAATCACTTGAATCTGGGCGGCGGAGGCTGCAGTGAGCCGAGATCGCACCACTGCACTCCAGCCTGGTGACACAGCGAGACTCCATCCCAACAAAAAAAAAAAGAAAAAGAAAAAAGAAAATGCTCTGATATATATTTCTTATGTACTTAAGCATCCTCCTGTAGCAAAAGAAAAACTGACTTTCATTTACTAATTTCATTAATTGCTTAAATACTTATTGTTCTAATTATTATAAGAATCAATAGATATGAAATGCAATGTTTATCTTCTTAATTTAAGGAATCTTATGATTACATAAGATCCAATACCAACCAGAAAAGAATTTCTTTAATTAGCTTGAAATATGCCTCAAAAAAAAAAAAACCACATGTCATTTCAGGATTCATCAAATTTAAATTTAATGCCTATTTTATACCAGGCACCCAAATGCAAAAACAGATGAAAGTAATACAGTATGTTAAGGGAGGGCGTCATGCGTGGAGAGGGAGCCATGCATAGGGACAGAGTCATGCACGGGGATGGGATCATGCACAGGATGTCATGAGAACACAAAGCAGTAGCATGGAGAGGGCCAGAAATCCCTCCTGGAAGCGTTGGTGCTTTAAGCACAAAAATAATTAGAAACTGGCCAGGTATAGGAAGGCAAAGCAGATGTGAACAAAGCAAAGTAAAACTCAAGTGGAAAGACGGGGCGGCATTAAGGATCATGATGGGTTTGGCCATGTGTGCATATGTAATTCTACACTGCTGAAGAATCTATTGCAAAGAGAATGACCAAGGAGTTAAGAAAGCTACCTCCAGCCGTGCTACTCAATATGCAACCCTGTCAGCGGCATCCAAGGACACCTGTAAGGCGTGTGTGTGTTGGCAGGGGCGGGGGCAGTAAGGGAACATAGAGAGGAGGTACCAGTTTTGTTTGAAAAAGTACCCCCCTCATTTGTGATATTCTGATACAGAATACTGCCATAGTCAATAAGAGCTACTGAATGCTGAAGCAGAGAAGTGACCAAGTCAGAGACTCGTTTTCAAGAGGGTACTCAACCCTCAACTGCAGAATAGGGAATGAGCTGAAGGTATAAGAAATTAGAGAGGGAGAGCCACTAGGTTGCTGTACAGTTCAGCAGAGTGGATAAGCACCTCTTCTAGAACAATGACAGAAAGAGATGGAGTTGCACAATCTTTAAAAGGCTAAAGCAGCATGAATATAAAAATGATTGGGTGGGAGGCATGAGGAAGAGGGCGCAAGTATGGATATCTCTTTAATTTCAAGTCCCCAAATATAACATAAGCCTTCAAATCCCAGATTTGATTGCCAAATCCCTGTTTGGAAAACAGAAAAAAACTTGGGCCTCCATGACTATCATTATGATGCTTACTGAGGCAATAAGACTGTTGTTATCAACCAGCGTTTGTAATGTCTGTGTTTTAGGAAACAGGGTCATGGGCTACAGTGACTCCGTTTTACTAAACCAGAATCCAACCTAAGAGGTAAACCTCCATGAAAAGAAAGAAGCAACTGTCAAATAATATAAAAGATTGTGGCCAGGCGTGGTGGCTCACGTCTATAATCTCAGCACTTTAGGAGGCCGAAATGGGTGGAACACCTGAGGTCAGGAATTCGAGACTAGCCTGACCAATATGGTGAAACCCTGTCTCTACTGAAAATACAAAAATTAGCCAGGTGTGGTGGCGCACACCTGTAATCCCAGCTACTCGGGGAACTGAGACAGAAGAACTGCTTGAACCCGAAAGGCAGACAAGATCGCGCCACTGCACTCCAGCCAGGGTGACAGAATGAGGCTCTAACCACTCAGCACCCCTCCACAAAAAAAAAAAAAAGACTGTGATTGAGGAAGATTTTCCATTTTACAGTTGAATTCCTTTCTGATTTCGTACAATCTCTACTCCACCTCACCCTCACTGTAGCCATCACTGCCACCCATGAAGCCATTATGTGAACATTTATGTTTTAGAGAAGCATTGGAAGATACAGAAATAGGCAAGGTACTGACTGTACTAACTCCCAGAGGTGAAATTAAAATGCCTCATAAGAAAGGATTAATTATTTAGTGACTTTTAAAAAACTGTTTTTCCAAAGGAAGAAATAAAAGAAAGGGGAGTTAGAATACAGAAAGAAGGGGAAAAATAAAATTTGAAGTGTACATGAACTTTCCATGTATGCCTAACTGAACTTGACTGAGGCAAGTGGTGTAAAAGGGGGCACGTCCTCTGCCCAGGCCACTCCCATGTGCGGCCTCTACCAGTAGAAAGTACAAAGCGGAATATTCTCCCGATTTCCACACAGATGCATCTTAAAATTAGATGTGGCGGTTGCAAAGCAGTTTCTTTAAAGTTTCTTTTTTGTTTTTGAGACGGAGTCTTGCTCTGTCACCCAAGCTGGAATGCAGTGATGCGACCTCAGCTCACTGCAATCTCCACCTTCCAGGTTCAAGTGATTTTCCTGCCTCAGCCTCCTGGATAGCTGGGATTACAGGCATGTGCCACCACGCCGGGCTAATTTTTTTTTTTGTATTTTTAGTAGAGACAGGGTTTCACCATGTTGGCCAGGCTCGTTTCGAACCCCAGACCTCAGGTGATCCGCCCACTTCAGCCTCCCAAAGTGCTGGGATTACAGACATGAGCCACCGCGCCTGGCCTAAAGTTTCTTTAAAGACACAGTCTTTTAAAGGGCAATGATTCCCAGTGGAGTGCAATTTGAAATAGATTCTTAAGTGCAGTAGAGGAGGAACAAAGCTCTCTAGCATCTTTTTTCAGCCAAAGTTTATCAGAATAACAAATATTTGCCATTACAACTCTAAGTCAAAAGAATTGAAGCTTTGACATAGAATGCACCACATTTTTCTATGCAGCACTGGCTGTCTTCCCAGCCAATATGAATTCTAAGCCAAATATTCATTACCTGCACAAACGTGAGTGCAGCTTTCTGTAGGAGACACTCGGCATAACAGATTTCAGCATGCATTTCCTCTACGAAAAACAAACAAAATTATATTAAGTAAAATCCCACATCCAAAGTGATTGCTCTGTGATGCTCAGGAAAGACTGGCAGATAAATTAACCCAAGAGAGACCCCAAAACTTAGATGGCCCTTGTGATTCCACAAAAGCGGAATGATAACCCCAGTTCTCACTTTGTCAGGAAGATTTTCCTGGAATGTGTGAAGTGTTCAGGGAGGCCATCCCCATTCAAACATAACTGCAAAGAGTCAGTCACTTCCTATCAGAGACCCAAACTCAGCTCACAAGGGGAAGTTAACATTTAAAAGCACTTTTTAAAAAAAGGAAACCACTTATTTTTTAACTTAATTAGTAACATAAAACTTTGGCTGTGCGCAGCGGTTCATGCCTGTAATCCCAGCACTTTGGGAGGCCAAGGTGGGTGGATCACCTGAGGTCAGGAGACAGAGACCAGCCTGACCAACAGGGAGAAACCCCGTCTCCACCAAAAATACAAAAATTAGCCAGGTGTGGTGGTGCATGCCTGTAATCCCAGCTATTTGGGAGGCTGAGGCAGAAGAATCGCCTGAACCTGCAAGGTGGAGGTTGTGGTGAGCTGAGATTGCGCCATTGCACTTCAGCCTGGGCAACAAGAGCAAAATTCCGTCTCAAAAAAAAAAAAAAAAAAAAAAAAACAACTTTAACATAGTTTTAAAAGTTGAAAAAAACTAAATTAAATGTATGAATGATCGCTTCTAAAATATAAAGGTATGGTAACCATGACACTAACCAGACACATTAACTACCTGAAAAGAAAGCAGCAATTCTCTAGAGCTCAGTGAAAAAGAAACGTCCTGCATGGCCATGTTAAGACTCCTCATATGTGAAGATCTGATATAAAAAGAGACAGCACTATCCCAGTTTTAGGCTAATTTGATCATGTAGATGTCTAGCACAAGAATAAGGTACTCTCAAAAAGGGGTTAGGTGGGGCTCTGTGCATCCCAGGGGCCTGTGGAGTACCCCAAAACACATATCCTAGCTTCCCAACAACCCATTATACTTGCAGAGAATAGAGAGACAAATCTTTACTTTTTTCCATATACAAGTCAGCAGATTCTTGCTCTATCCATGGGATGCAAATTGGCATGATATTTAAGTAAATGAGCCTGGGGTATTTAACAGCCTGGGCTGCTAAAAACGCTCTGCCATGTACTGGTTATAGGACCTCGTCCCCTCTCTACTGGTTTCCTCATTTATAAAGGCCACTAATACCACCTCTGGTTCACAGCTGAAGGATCAAATGAGGTACTGCACACAGAGCTCATGATAGAGTTAGCACTGGATCAATGCTAGCTACGTGCACTGAGATTACCGCCCTTGATCCATGTCACTGCTTTTTGATAAAACTTAGAAAGCAGAAAGCATTTTTATGTGGAATGTGACTGAAAATAGAGTATTTCTGTATTATTGGGATTACTGCTAATAGACTTAGATGACAACAAGTACTTTCTTGCACTTATAGACCCTACCCCCACCCTATACACACATACAACCCACTGGTTCTCACAAATTGGTTCAAGTTCCTGCCATGCTCATATTCTAAATGTTTAATTTACAAAGAAGCCCTGCTGCAGCTAAGGTCTGCAACAGCATACAGAGAGATGGGGCCAAAGTCACGACAGACCAAACTTGAGGAGCTATAGCCTGCATATCCACAGCCAGGGTCTCAGTCCTTCAGAACACCTCTCCTCAAAATGTGCCTGGTGATTTTCTAGCTGTGTTCAGTGGGATACCAACTGGTAACTTGTTTTGACACACTCACCTGAATATCCTCTTCCTACGTAATTCTGTGACAGAGTGAGAATCAGGAATTATTAGCTATGAAAGTCTGCTCAGGAATACAGATTGCTGGCTTGGGGTACATGCAGAGGGGATGAAGTCTGTGGTGGTGATGGTGGCGGTGGGTGGGGGGCAGAGGGGAGTGGGCCGGTAACAGGAGCAAGGAAAGCCCAGAGCACCTTCAGGAAAAGCCAGTCAAGGGAGGAGACAGCAATGAGGCTGGAAGGGTTAAGTCAAGGCTCAATTATAAATGGTCTTGAATGTTAGAGTCTACAGTTGATTGAGGAGGCAACAGTGAGACAGTCCTTTCAGAGATCTGGGCAGACAGGTGGGCAGATCAGGGTTAAGTGAAAGATGAACAAATTTAAGAGCAGCACAGGGATGTGACAAGGCAAACAGAAAAAGCAAGAAGAGCTTGAACTTTGCATTCCGCAAGTAAGTATCTGTCATATTAAATCCCTTTCACATCCTAGGCACTCACTGCATATAAATATCTGTAAAGGCCATTTGAAACCCATTTGGGGCAATCCGCCAGCCACAAGAGAAAAAAACTAGTATGTTCCACGTTAAACCCATGAAAAGTTTAATGAAATATACTCACTCCTGTAGACAACCAGACACTCAAGGATGTAAATGAAAATTACCAAGAGGAAAAACAAATCACACACTAAAGCTACAATGTTTTGACATGCTCCCTTGAACACAAAGTCTGTTTGGGTTGCAGTTGACAGCCAAACTCACTAAGAATAAAATACAGCTTAATTTATAAAAGTTTTACTCTTTCACTGTGTTTGACTTACACTGCATAGTTCTTTAGTTCTCAAAATTAGCCATTAGGTACTTATGAGTGGGTAACTACCAGAATATCTCTTAATTGTAAATTCCTTAGTCCACAGGAGTAAATATCTTCATGATGCACTGAAATAATGTTAGCTAAGCATTGCCTTTAGATATGAAAGTCTAAATAAACTCGTATTTCATAATAGGCTGTACTCACAAGTGTATTAGTTTATTTTATTTTAGTTTATATTACTTTACTTTATTTTTATTTATGTAGAAACAGGGACTTGCTCTGTCACCCAGAGGAGAGTACAGTGGCATGATATGCGCTTACTGCAACCTCTGTGATGTGGTTAGGCTTTGCGTCCTCACCCAAATCTCATCTTGAATTGTAATCCCCATAATCCCTACGTATCAAGGGTGGGACCTGGTGGGAGATGTCTGGATCATGGGCTGGTTTCTTCCATGCTGTTCTCATGACAGTGAGTGAGTTCTCACAAGATCAGGTGGTTTTGTAAGTGTTTGACTGGAGTTCCTCCTACATGCCCTTCTCCTTCCTGCTGCCTTGTGAAGAAGGTGCCTTGCTTCCTCTTCACCTTCTGCCATGATTTTAAATTTCCTGAGGTCTCCCCAGCCATGCAGAACTATGAGTCAATTAAACCTCTTTCCTTTATAAATTACCCGGTCCTGGGCAGTTCTTTATAATATTATGAAAATGGACTAATACACTCCACCTCCTGGGCTCAAAGGATCCTCCCACCTTAGCCTCCTGAGTAGCTGAGATTACAGGCACAAGCCACCATGCCCAGACTATTTTTTATAATTAGTAAAAAGTAATTTTCTACTTTATTGCAGATTTCCTAAAGTGCCATTGTTCAAAGACATTATAAAAACATAACAACACAATATCATCTATTTTCAAGATAACTAACACAGAAATAATTCAATATTTCCTTTATCCATATATGACACATTTCGTGCCCTTCTCTACTTGCCTAAAGGAAAAAGTGTGGGTTATGGTGGAAAGAGTTGTGGCTTAGGGAAAGGCAAATGATCAGTTAACCCTACTCTGCTAGGTAAGGAATCCTGGCCATTTGTTTATAACTCTGATCAGTTCCAAGTCTATAACGAGGAGGTTAGATAGGTTAATGTTAAGAAAAGCAACAAGGACAGTATATAGCACATACAGAATGCTTTTTAAAAATAGAGGATCATCGGCTGGGTGCGGTGGCTCATGCCTGTAATCCCAGGACTTTGGGAGGCCCGAGGCAGGCGGATCACGAGGTCAGGAGATTGAGACCATCCTGGCTAACATGGTGAAACCCTGTCTCTACTAAAAATACGAAAAATTAGCCGGGCGTGGGGCCAGGCACCTGTAATCCCAGCTACTCGGGAGGCTGAGGCAGGAGAATGGCGTGAACCCGGGAGGCTGAGCTTGCTTGCAGTGAGCTGAGATTGTGCCACTGCACTCCAGCCTGGGCGACAGAGCAAGATTCTGTCTCAAAAAAAAAAAAAAAAAAAAAGGAGCATCTTATTTTTCAAATTATTTTTTTTATTTTTTGAGACAGATTATCACTCTGTCGTTCAGGCTGGAGTACAGTGGCGCAATCTCAGCTCACTGCAACCTCCGCCTCCTGGGTTCAAGCAACTCTCCTGCCTCACTCAGCCTCCTGAGTAGCTGGCCACTAGAGGGAAGCCATAGAGAGGGTAACAGAAAGGAGAATACAACAAAAGAGTTCAATTTCTTTTGGGCCTATTTGATTTCTTATTAACCCACTTTAGTGAACTTTAGATCTAATGGAACTAATTTACATAAGTAGCCCAAAGATGGAAGATATGTAGACACATTCTATCCGAAGTCAAGGGGATAAATAAATTCTTATAAATAGTTGGAGGTCAGTTTCTGGAGAAAAAGATGTAGGTTTCAGCTGCCTAGTGTGACCAATGAAATGCCATTCTGTTTGACCATGGTTCTGGGGTCAACATCATGCCCCTTTGAAATAAGTCCCAAAGATGTGAAATGTCTCAACTCCTCTCCTATAATCAATACTCTAGCTTCACATCGTGCAAATGTTCCCAAGTTCTCCGAAGTCCAAAACAAGTTGATAATACTCATCTAACAAAATAAACAAAACTTCCTAATAAAACACCCTCAAAAATATGTCTGACATATACTTGACCATTAGAAACTACTCTGATAGCAGTATCCAGAACTGCTCTTGCTCTAATCAACCAAAGCTACTTCTAGTAGCTTTGTATTTTGTGTTTGCTAGTATGGTATATTCTAGTATTTTGTGTCACCTCTTCAGAGAACACATTTGACAATGACAATACAGGCACAGATTCTCCTGGGATGGCAAAAGCTTTATTCTACAATGATCACATTTGAAGGACATTTTTTTTTTCCTTCTACAGGAATATCTAGATGCTCCTTTCTTGTAAACTATTCTGGACTAGAGTGTAACACTGTAAAGACAGAACTGATCATGAACCTTCTGCCCTAGTCCCAGCGGCACATCAAGCAATTGACAGCAACAGCGGTCATTTCCTCCCACCCATCTGATCAGGGTGCCGCAGCCAGCCATTCCTGGATTCTTGAATATTCCTAAATGTCCACAAACCACGCATCTTCCATACTGTGAAACATCATTTTTTAAAAGATACCAAAATTACTTCTACCTTGAAAAAAATTTTTAATAGCCTGTGGAAAACTGAAATTCTCATAGATGAATGGTAAGAATATAAACTGACCTATACCTTTGGAGAAAAAAACTGGGAATACCTATAAATATTGTAACTTTTCAAACTGCCAGTCTTGGTTATTCCACTTTTAGAAATCTATCTTATGAAATAACTTTTCAAGATGCATTAATCCATATGTATAAGGATTCTAGGACACCATTATTTGTAACGGTGAAAAAATAAAAACAACAGAGAAAATCCAATTTTGGTGTACAGTACACCAATCCTGTGGAATATCACACAGCTGTTAAACACTCACATGTAATGACCTGGGAAAGTGTCAATGTCAAATTTACACCTATTACGGGATTCTATGCTTGCAAAAAAAAAAAAAAAATGAACAATCCATGAGTGACAACAAAAACCCTATGTGTACCTTATTTATGTATTTGAGTATGTACGCAGAAAAGGCTTTACAATGAACCATTAACAGTGGTTACTTTTGGAAGGTCAGTATGATAGGGAAGAGAAAAAGACATTCCATTGACTTTATACACTTCAGTATGGAATTTTATGAGATGATCATTTTTTAACTTGTAAAATCAAGGAAAAAAGTGATCTTTTAAATGACTTTTACCTTCACTCAGTTGCTCCAGGGATCCTCTAGAAAGAAGACTTGAGAAAGATTCTACAACTGTGTATTTTTTCCTGTATCTACATCGAGTAAATAAAAAGGGAGATAGAAAACAGAAAAAAAAATCAGGCTAAGCTCATTTTCATTTGACATTCATTTCAGTCACTATCACACCAAAGAGTCAAAAAGCTGAAACTCTAAACCCTGAAGTCTGCAGGACACAGATCATCCTTTTCCAACACTCTACACTCAGCACTGGCTAGCCACTTGCGGGAACTCAGTCTGTGTTACTGAACACCACGTGGGGAAACCCACACACGCCACTGAAAACTAACCTCCAAAGTACCTTCCCTTATCCTGATAATTAAAATTAGGATTTGTGTAAAATTCTCCACAGGTGAAAAATGAAGTTAAAGTGCAATATTTGGAAGCTCTCTTCATTTGAGGAGCTTACAACACCATTATATCAGGATGCAATTTCACCCATGTTAACCTTCTGATCATGAACCTTCTGCCCTAGTCCCAGCGGCACATCAAGCAATTGACAGCAACAGCGGTCATTTCCTCCCATTCATCTGATCAGGGTGCCGCAGCCAGCCATTCCTGGATTCTTGAATATTCCTAAATGTCCACAAACCAAGCATCTTCCATACTGTGAAACATTTATCATTTTTTAAAAGATGTCAAAATTACTTTTGCCTTGAAAAAACATTTTGATAGGGTCTTCCTACACACACAGGGTAAAGCTTAAAATAAAACTAAAACTCTATCTCATTTTCACCAAACGAAAGTGTTCAAAAAGAGGTCCTTCTTAAACAAATAAAACATTCCCTCATGAATTTGCATCTCCCACTTAAAACAAAAATGTTCCTTGCGTGGCTTGGTTTGGTGTGCAGTACCTAATGTCATCTACCTTGAGAGATGCTTGCTGCTAATCCCACAGAAATCCCCCCCATATCTCTGTATCTCAGACCTCAGGTTATCAAAAAGAAAAGTGGAATATATAGATGCCAAATGGGAATCCTTCAGCTTCGAGGCTGAATTTCTTTTCTGTAACTGTGGCCAATTTCAAACACAGAGCTCTTGGTCAGGCAAATGACATTACACAGGCATGAAAGTTTGCAGTCACATCTCAAGTATTGAATGACTCATCATACTTTTGGCAGGTTTGTAAAGCGTCCTTCATGGCAGAAATGCCATTTTGGATGTCCTGTTGCTCGAAGGTCAGGACAGCCTGCAACACCACAATGGTACTGTAGCCCAGAGCATGGTACATACTCTCCTTAGCCCTGGGGAGAAAACAGGGAATTCAGACATTTTAATTCAATGGAAATACTGATCATAAGAAATCCTAGTAAATGCATGTCCTGACTTGAACAGTAACCTTTATTCCTTCATCATAATCACCAAAATTATATGGGTGGTGAAAAGTAACCTCTTAAGAACTCAAGTACCAAGGACTTTCCAATGTAAACCTACACAGGCAGAACAAAATGTTCCAGGTTGAAGGGGACAATATGCATTTCCCTATTTCAACACAAGAGGGCAGCCTGTGGGCAGATTCCAAGCAAACCAACTGTTTTCAGTTGAAAAAGGGGCAGCATACCTTTGGCTCTGAAATAAGTGCTAAATAAAGGCCGCTGAAAATGTATTTTTTGACAGAGAGATTCTGATATGTTTTTTCAAAAATAAAGGCTCATTTAAAGTAATTCCTCTCCTCTCCAGCCAAAGGCCAAGAGCAAACAAGATTTTGGAATAAGTTAGGCTGGTCACAAGAGCCATGACCAAAGTAGATGTCAGACCTTGTATCTGGTTCTAATCCCATTATCTGAAATTCCTGATTAAAGTTCTTGATATTTCAAATCATCAAGTTCCCATTATCTGAAATTCCTGATTAAAGTTCTTGATATTTCAAATCAAGTTACAGTGAGAACTGCTTCAGGATTCTTAAAGATGTTAATGAGTCCTAACGGATGGCAGACATCCAGATTCTTGGGCTGTGAGAACATCATTTATTTTCTCAAAACTTCTTAAGCTGTATTAATTATTTATAAGGTTTAAAACGCTAATGCATGGTTTTGTTTTTAATTTAAATATTAATGCATAACAGCCTGCTACCATGCAAAACAAATGCAAACCACATTATCTTTTGCCCCCACGGAAATGGTCTAAACATCCTTAGGTAATTTGCAGCTTGTCCTGAACATTGAGGGCACTCACTATCTGTTCAAAAGAACCACAAGGAATCAGAGCAGCCCAAAGTTAATCATTAATTGTGGTTTCAAACCTCACATTTTTAACTGAAAGCCCTTTCAAGAAGAAAAAAAAAATTATTTCAAGTAAGGGAAAAGTATTTTTATTTATTTATTTATTTATTTTTAAGACAGAGTTTTGTTCTTGTTGCCCGGGCTGGAGTGCAATGGCACGATCTCAGCTCACCACAACCTCTGCCTCCCAGGTTCAAGTGATTCTCCTGCCTCAGCCTCTCGAGTAGCTGGGATTACAGGCATGTGCCACCATGCCCGGCTAATTTTTTGTATTTTTAGTAGAGCCAGGGTTTCTCCCTGTTGGTCAGGCTGGTCTCAAACTCCCGACCTCAGGTGATCCGCCTGCCTCGGCCTCCCAAAGTGCTGGGATTACAGGCGTGAGCCATTTAAACAGTGAAACGTACAAAACTCGGAGACGAACCTGACTGAATACAACACTAAATCGTTTATTTTCATTCCATGTTATGATCAGCTGTGTGTCAGTGTCAGAGAAAGACTTGTCTGAATAAAAATCAAAGGAGATAATGGGTACAAAAATACAGTTAAATGGAAGAAATAACTTCTAATATTTAATAATAAATTATAATTAACAATAATGTATTGTTATTTCAAAATAGCTATAAGAGAATAATTATAAATGTTCCTGACACTAAGAAAAGATAAATGTTTGAAATGATGGATAACCCAATTACCCTGATTGATCACTGAACATTGTATATAGGTAAGGAATTATCACATGTACTCCAAAAATAGGTACAACTACGGCTCATCAATAAAAACATTTAAAAACCCAAAGAAGACAGGCAAGCAGGCTGAGAAAAGAGACAGAAGGAGAGACCAAGAGAGAGGGAAAGACAAGCAAACAAAAGGAGGTAGAGACAGAAGACAGAGAAGTCTGAGGGACTGAGAAGGACAGAGGGAAAAAGCAGGGGACAGGCAAGGTGGAGATTGTGAGGCAAATACTGAAGACAACACTGGAAGATTTCCTTAAGACTATTCTTCACAGGGCTTCACCATCGATTTCATCATTTGTTCTTAACCTGTGGAACGACAGCTGACCCACCTTGACTACAGCTATTCTAAATCTTTACAGAATTACCATAGCAGCTCCTCAGCAGGTCAATTAATCTCTAACATTCAGATGACCAGAATCCAGTCGCCCTAGTAACCACTCAAAGTAAGGAATGAGATTGCCCACTTTTGTGTCCAAGTAAACTTCTAGGAAATTATTATACGAGTCTAAGCATCATCTAAGCAAGTGTTTGAGGGCACAATGTAAGACTATTCTTGTCAAGATAAAGACCGAGTAAACAGGCAAGCACAGGTTTTATTGCCGCATCTGAAAACTTAACAGGTACTATTAATTGAAATTAAATTGCTTAACTTGTTTGTCGAACAAATAGAGAACCCCAGTAACATTCTTTTTTTTTTTTATTTTTTGAGACGGAGTCTCGCTCTGTCGCCCAGGCTGGAGTGCAATGGCCGGATCTCAGCTCACTGCAAGCTCCGCCTCCTGGGTTTACGCCTGTAGCTGGGACTACAGGCGCCTGCCACCTCGCCCGGCTAGTTTTTTGTATTCTTTAGTAGAGACGGGGTTTCACCGTGTTAGTCAGGATGGTCTTGATCTCCTGACCTTGTGATCCGCCCGTCTCGGCCTCCCAAAGTGCTGGGATTACAGGCTTGAGCCACCGTGCCCGGCCTAACATTCTTATTTTCTTAAATTTCTTTTTAGCATTGAGATCAGCATATTCTGGTTCTTCCCCTCCCCATTTCAAAGGAAATTTTTTTCAATATTTAAAAGGAACAAACATAAAAATATTTCACTGAAGAAAGCAAAATTGAAGGCTTATAAAACTACTTAAAAGATGACAATATCTGAACAAGAGAGATTAAAATATGCAAAACAATCAGAAATTTTCTACTAATTATATTTGAAAACTCAGATTTCTAAACTGAATTTTAAAAGTGACCAAAGTAAGGAGGTCTGAACTAAATTAGCTTATCAATATTCAGATGGGAACAGATAATTTACAAGCATGACATCAAAGAATCATCAGAAACATCTGAAAGATATTTTATCTAAAAGACACAAAGTAAATTACCAGGGGCGAAGCAATTCTAAGGCGTCTGTAAATTTATTGCTTAGAAATAAGTTCAATGCCACAGCACATTCTTCGAGGCCACTCTTGAGATCCACCTTGGTTGATGATGAACTAAAGATCAAGAAAAAAACACAGAGAATTTCTGTAGTTTTACCATCAACAAGTTGTCCCCAGGGAGTGTGTGTATGTGGATTCTGGAGACGGGACAGGCTGGAATTCTAACTTTGCTGCTTACTGTCTATAGGATCCGAGTCTCAATTTTCTTATCTGTAAAACGGGAAGACCAACACCTACCTTGAGGGGCTGCTGTGAAGATGAGGTAAACTGACAAATGCTGCTCATAGCAGGCGCTAAATAGATGATAGTTCCCTTCCCCACTGCTTCAAAGACCGTAAGTGTAGGAATTCCACACTTTTGTACATGGAGGAGGGGGAGACTATTTTATTTTAGTCTGGTTATACATGGGGAAAAAAACGTGCTTCACTGGAAAACCACGCACTGCCGAGACTCTAGAGGAGATCTCTACAGGTAATTAGATTCTGATTCCCAGGGAGCTTACAACTCTGTAAATTGTAGATAACTAATAGCAGTGCAAAATAACTGTTGTCTATAGGCATGTTAATTTTGCCTGGCCAGTAGAGGTTCAACTAACTTCCCTCCCCAGCTGTGGAATAAGTTAGTTTTCCTGGATTTGCACATTAATTTCTTTTTTGTTGTTGTTTTTTTTTTGAGACGGAGTCTCGCTCTGTCGCCCAGGCTGGAGTACAGTGGCCGGATCTCAGCTCACTGCAAGCTCCGCCTCCCGGGTTCACGCCATTCTCCTGCCTCAGCCTCCCGAGTAGCTGGGACTACAGGCGCCCGCCACCTCGCCCGGCTAGGTTTTGTCTTTTTTAGTAGAGACGGGGTTTCACCGTGTTAGCCAGGATGGTCTCGATCTCCTGACCTCGTGATCCGCCCGTCTCAGCCTCCCAAAGTGCTGGGATTACAGGCTTGAGCCACCGCGCCCGGCCTACATTAATTTAACAATACTTCATGTCACAGAAATTTGTTCTGTTTTGATTTCTCCTTTGAATCTGTTATAACATCTGCCAAATGTCCTCATCTATAATTAATAATTAATCAGTGATTAAATAAAATCCTTAACATGTTCATTTTTGTATCTATATGAGTCATGATTTTATCCTTTTTTCAAAATTATATTAATCACTTATGATTGACAGAAATTTTGTTCTTTAAAGCCATCTCTAAAATGTTTTGTGTAACGACTTGTAAAAGGGCAATATTTCAGTAAGTAAATGAGTAGTAGGATGATCTGGTAAACAAAAATGCTGATAAGAAATAAACCAGCAGGCATGTTTGCCTCATGCCCAGCACTTTAGGAGAGGGAGGCAGGAGGAATACTTGAGGCCTGGAGTTCAAGACCAGCCTGGGCCACAGAGTGAGCACTCGTCTCTATAAAAAAGTTTTTGCAAAAGCCAGGCTTGTGGTGTGTGCCTGTAACCCCAGCTACAGGTATTGTGGTGGGAGGGTCGCTTGAGCTCAGGAGTTTGTGGTGTAGTGAGCCATGATCATGCCACTGTACTTTAGTCTGAGCGATAGAGACCTTGTCTCAAGAAAATAAAATGGGGCCGGGCATGGTGACTGATTACAGCACTTTGGGGGGCCGAGGCAGGTGAATCACTTGAGGTCAGGAGTTTGAGACCAGCCTGACCAGCATGGTGAAACCCCATCTCTACTAAAAACACAAAAATTAGCCAGGTGTGGTGGCGGGTGCCTGTAATCCCAGCTACTCAGGAGGCTGAGGCAGGAGAATCACGTGAACCCAGGAGTCAGAGGAGCAGTGAGCCGAGATTGCACCATTGCACTCCAGCCTGGGCAACGGGAGCAAAACTCCATCTCAAAAAAATAAATAAATAAAATGGGCCAGGTGCGGTGGCTCACACCTCTAATCCCAGCACTTTGGGATTCTGGAATTCCCAGAATTCTGGAATTCCTCCTTTGGGAGGCCAATGCAGGCGGATCATTTGAGGTCAGGAGTTTGAGACCAGCCTGGCCAACATGGTGAAACCCCATCTCAACTAAAAATACAAAAATTAGCTGGGCTGGGTGTGGTGTTGCACTCCTATAATCCCAGCTACTCAGGAGGCTGAGGCAGGAGAACTGCTTGAACCTGGAAGGTAGAGGTTGCAGTGAGCCAAGACCATGCCACTGCACTCCAGCTGGGCAACAGAGCAAGATGCTGTCTCAAAAACTAACTAACTAAATAAATGAAATAAAAAAAATAAATAAATAAACTTGATAAGTATTTGAAGTTGAGTTTCCATCCCACCAACCTCTTGAACTTCATTCTTTAAGACATGAAAGCAAAGTGCCCCTTCAGTGTATTCTCTAACAGGAGTAGGTTCTGAGGGCAATGCCAGAACACCTTCCCCTCGCAGGTCTTCTCATGGCTCCTTCTTGTTATTCAGATCTCAGCTAATGCAGAGCAGCCTGGCTGACCCCATCCCATCCTGTCTCACAGTTTTTCCTTCCACCATTATTACCATCCAGAAGTATTTTGTGCATGTAGCATTTGTAGACATGCTTGTCTGTCTTCCCTCTCTAGAACATAAATGCAAGGAGGTTGTTTTAGTCATTCCTGTGCACCAGTGCCTTCGACAATACCTAGAACACATTACATGCTCAAAAAATATTGCTGAGTGGTGAATGGGTGGATACAACTGTTCTGAGTAGAAACAGAGACTTCTTCATGCCTAGCGTTTGAGACACCTCCTCTAGGATGGAGTAGAACCAAGGCAAGCTCTTAACGGAGGGCTAAGAAGTGCTTTGCCCTTAAGTTTCCAGTGAACGAAGAGATCAAATAAGAATGCTAGGAGTTCACAAACCTCTCACAGCAAGATTTTTCACAAGAAAGTTGCCTGATACCTCCTATACCAGTCCATAACCAAATTTTGTCAGTGTTACCTCCTGAACGTCTCTTGAATTTATCCTGTCTCATCTCTACCGTCCAGCACAGGTTAGTCATCATGTGTTGCCTGGGGTCTATAGACCCATTTCTTTCCCCATTGCTTACCTCTGCTCCCCCCCCCATCAAATCTTTACCTAGAGTCCTTTGAACTAATATTTATGCTAAATATGTACCAGGTACTCTTCTAGGTGCTGGCAATACAGCAATGAACAAGACACACAGGATCCCAGGCTCTTGAAGAGCTTTCATTCTACTGGAGAAGGGAGGGCAGATTTGCACAAGCAGACCAAGAACTGATCAGGGTCATCCTTGATTGGGATAAGTGGTCTGGAACATAACCTAGGTGTTGGGGGAGGCAGGGGTGGGGAGAAGGCCCACCATTAACGAGGATGGTCAGGAAAAGCTCTCCAAAAAGGTGACATCCAATCGCTGTATAATGGAGCCAGCCATGGGAATATCTAGGTTGAGGGCAGAGGGGGCATTCTAAACTGGGAAAGTGATGAGCAAGGCAGAGAAGGAGAGAAAATGAGGACAGAAAACAGGCAAAAGCCAGAAACCATAGTGGCGGAGAGGATGAATTTTATTCTTTGAACAAAAGGAAATACATCGGCTCAGAAATCCTCACTCTTTTCTCAGCATCCCCTCCCTTCAAATATTAGCTGTTCCCATTTTACCTCCCACCAATTCTCTCTAAGGTTACAGCTCATCCTTCATCACCAGGAAACAGACTGTGAACAGATACTAGTCCTCTTGCCAAATATCCACCTCTGCATCTCAGCTGGCCACACTGTCACCTGGGAGGATACACTATACACACCCCCACTTAGATACACAAAGTGGGAGCTCAGCACCTCTGAACACAGTATGCTCAGCTCTTCCGAGTGGTTTACGATGATGCTCACCTGGAATTAACACTCCTCTGCAGAACACTAGGGCTACCATGTGTTCTGTAAGGAATGACCAGGACAGCAACTTTCACCATGGTCAAGACTTCTGTCAAGTATCTCTCGGACACACATGTTCCTCTTCATTTCCACTGCCATCACATTAACTGAGACTCTTATCACTTCAGATGTGAATTCTGAAATACTCTCCAAGAATGCCTTCCTATGACTGCTTTGACTCCATGGTTCTCAAACTCCAGCACACATCAGACACATTGGGATACCACTCTCAAGCTACTCTCCCCTTCCCAAAACAGATACTCATCATTCTGCCTCCTTAGATTAAGAACCTAAAGTAGCTACCCACACCTACCACATGCACTAGAAATCGGTTCACCATATCTGTCCAACCAGACTGGAATGATGAGCAAGGCTATTTAAAAACAGTCCAGCTCACGCCTGTAATCCCAGCACTTTGGGAGGCTAAGGTGGGTGGATCATGAGGTCAGGAGCTCCAGACTAGCCTGGCCAACATGGTGAAACCCTGACTCTACTCAAAATACAAAAATTAGCTGGGCATGGTGGCCCACACCTGTATTCCCAACCACTGCAGAGGCTGCAGTGAGCTGAGATCGTGCCACTGCACTCCAGTCTGGTCACAGAGTGAGACTCTGTCTCAAAAAAAAAAAAGCACTCCGGTATTCTGCAAGAGGCTCATCAGCATAGCAACCCCTCAAGTATAGCACGATGTAATTAATGAAAAGATTCCTGGACTGGAAAGTAGAAGTCAGCCAAGCCATTCTCCAGCCTTGTGACCCTCACAGTGTCCCTTAACTTCCCTGAGTCCCTAGTCTTATTTTTGAAGTGCTCTCATTTCACAACATCTGCAGGAGAAGCAAAGGCAATGGTTATTACGAGTGTGTTTTGTGAACTTTCAAGCCCTGTGCAAGTTAATAACCATGTCTAATTCTCCAAAATCTATGGTGCTCAGTCCACATATTCATATTCCTGCCCTGCTGGAGACACGCCCGAGTGCCTTTCATAATATACATCTTCAGTGAGGTGACGACTCCTCATGTTTCTAACTTAAAAGATATGTTAATTTAAGGCAGGATGAGTTTTTTAGTCTATTTTAATATATATATATACATATATATATATATATAAAATGAATACATAACTTATA
>NW_016808222.1:158019-189333 GCF_001698545.2 Rhinopithecus bieti
AAAAAAAAAAAAAAAAAAAAAAAAGGTCTACAAAACCAATATATAATCATCGTATCCCCTCACCCTTCTCCCCTGAAGCAGGTCACAAGACCCTCATCTAAGAGGTGCCCTCCCTGGACCCTGAGGAAAGGGACATCCTTATCTCCGACGCCTCGGACTTCCCTGAGCAGGGACTTCACTAGATGAACGCTACTGGACTTTCCTCTCCCTCCTCCCCTCTTCATTCCTCCTCTGGGAAAGAAATGAATTATCTGATTGGTGAGCTGGAAAGAAACATGGGGCATAAATGGCCCAGCCCCTTTCTTACACGGAAAGAGGATGCAGAAAAGTCTATTCTCTCGGCGATGCAGTGAGCTAGTAGGGCAGGCTCTACCGCCCCCCACCGCCCAATCATGACCCTCACAAGGGAGGCCTGTGATTTAGGGCTGAAATTCCATTCAGGGCTATGTCAAAAAGAAGCCCATTTGTCCATGTGTCTAAGCTGTAATACAACCTCCAACATAGTCTTTGTGAATAACGAAGCTATGAATTTGATCTCCATAGGCCTGATTCTTGCATCAATATTTCAACTTAGGCCAAAAAGGAACCTTTTTTCCAAAGAGAGAACCAAACACTTAGAATCTGTATGCACAGAATGATGGGCGGGCAAGTTTACTCTTCAGAGACTTTTACTAATTTGTGTGGAAGTATCCAGGGTTCTTTTGCAAGCAAATCCAAATCCAAGTCCCCTGCACCTGTGGACTCCAGATCTCCCTGCCCTCAAGAGCTCCAGGGCAAGAAGTCTCAGGCATTACTACAATTCAGCTGTGTGGTGTTCAGAAGCTCGGAAGCAACTGTGACTGGACAGCCAGACTACAGACACTCCTGTTACCATTTCTCATTAGTTATCCAAGGGAGAGGAGGGACCCCATTAGCTCATAGTCTACAGTGGGCTGTGTTAGATGGCAAGACTTCCAAGAAAGTCATTAACCTCTCCAAGTCTTTGTTTCCTCAGCTAAGAAAAGGATGAGGATACGACAATATCCACCCAACAGGTATTATTCACATTGCTGTTATGAGCATCAGAAAAGATAAAAATGCAGATGTGAAAGGTAAAAATGCAACTACGTAATGCACTAAAAGGAATGATGTAAATATTATCATCTATGAAAGAATAAAAGTGCCTGCTCTCTCCTCATGTGAATAGTGTGCTCATCCTTCAGACTCAAATGGGGAAGCAGAGGGTTTTTTTTCTTTATTTCCAAATAATTTCAGGCTTCCAAAAAGTTGGAAAAATAGGACAGAGTTTGTATACCCAGTTCCCCTAGATAACATCTTACATAACACTTTTGAAGGGTGCTGGCAATTATTTTGTAGCATTGCCCTTTGGTCTGTCTGATGTTTCCTTATGATCAGATTCAGGCTACACATTTTGGGCAAGAGTCTACGGCCATATCACCCTGAACACACCCGATCTTGTCTGATTTCAGAAACTAAGCAGGGTCGCGTCTGGTTAGTACTTGGACAAGAGACATTATGGGCAAGAAAACCACAGCAGTGATGCCGTGTTCTCAGTGCATGGTATCAGGGCTATGAGCTGCATGCACAGCTTGTTTCTGGTGATGACCACATAGCTAGGGTGGTCTCTAATGTAAGGTTACTACTGTTCCCTTGGGAGTCACTAAGCATCTTAGGGGAGGTTCTCAAGACTCTGCAGATACCCCATTTCACAACACACATTGCCCCCTAACTTTAGTGTCCACGGAGTGTTCTTGTCTGTACCCATTACCATTGTGGTTTGTCAAACAGCAATTTTCTGTTCCCGTCATTTCTTCCACATCAGCCAGAATGAATAGGGAAGAGCTCTCCCTCCCACCACTGACATGTTTACCCAATTATTTATATACTATAAACACATCGATATTAATTGATTCTGTGGACTATATAACTCATTACAGTCATTATTTATTTTCTTTCTCACATAGTCCCAGATTTGGCCATTGGAAGCTCCTTTATGTTGCTCCCGTGTTCTTTCGACAAGCCCTGTCCTGTTTTCCAGCAATTCTTTACTTTCTGGCACAAGATCTTCTAGGTTCATCTTGTACTTTCCTGGCCCTGGTGCTGGAATCAGCCAGGAGCCTTGGTTTCTTTTGTCAGAGAATGGCATCAGAACTGAGGCCTTGGGTGCCAAGGGTCTCTGCCTCTAGGCCCCAGAATAGCAAAGTTCTGACCCAGAGCCACCCCTGTGGTGCCACAGTGCTTCAAGTTATGTCTACTTTAGTAGATCTGTTAATTAACAGAAAGAGTTAGGTTTTGTTCTTTTTTTAAAAAAAGTACTTAGTCTATATAACCAAAATATGATATATAAATTCATTTAAATTATTATACCTTAATGCCCCTCCTTCCTATCCTGATTTTTTTTTGTTAATAAGCACAATTATAATAAGCTGCTTTTCAGTATTGCATTGTTACATATGGTAATACTTTTACATTGCCCAATATGTCTCTAACAAAAATAACTTATTTTGAAACGACTTCTCGGCAAACACTGGTGACTACTCTGGTTAAACAACTAAGCCAGATCATTAGGCGAAGGCTAAATGAATTAAGAAGCAGCAAGACAGGGTAACATAAGTACAGTGAGAAGGTGGGATGTATTCCCAAAAACATGCCTCGGCTTTCCCGAGCTCAGTCAAGGGTTTTTATTGTTGTAGTTGTTAAACTAAGAGGGATTGTTCTGAGAGGGAATGGTATAGATGTGGTAATGGCATGGAAAATACACCTGGCACTCTTCTAACACAAAGGTGGTAAAAGCTAGACTTAACTCTATGTGATAACAGCTGGGCAATCTCTCCTGCATTCTTTTTTTTAATAGTGGTAAAATATATATAGCATAAAATTAATTATCTTAACCATTTTAAAGCACACAGCTCAGTGGTGTTAAGTATATTCACACTGTGTGAACCAAACAGGTGTGGTTCATCACTTCAATCTTTATAACTTTTTCATCTTGCAAAACTGAAACTCCATACTCATTAAACAACTCCCTCTACCCTGAATTCTTTACTAACCAATCCAAGGGAGAGTCACCCTCTTCTCTTACAAGCCCTTGGCCAACATTTTGCCATAACCTTCATGATTGAGCCATGTGGACACCTCATCCCACTAAACCAGTCTCTGGAACTCAGTCTCCTGAGCAGCCAGAACTCCCTATGTAATTCTGGGATATCCCAATGCCAACCTTGATTTGGTAACTAAAGCTACCAACACTCTGTACCCACACTGGGCTGACATATCTAGGCTTGGTAAGTAAAGTATAAAGAAGTCTATGAAAGGTTTTCTCTCCGTTCCTTTAATTCTGAGGCCCTAGACCCCTGTGTTCTGTTTTTATGACTTTCTCAAGTAAATCAAAAAGACACACTTTAACTTAGAGACTGTAAATTGAGCAACCTTGTGTTCAGCCTGTTTCCTATGGAAAAATACATATTTGATGAGCCAACAATATGTCTCCCACCTCCAACGAAGAGATGTGGTAAGAGGAGAAAGTAAAGTGATGACAAAGCTCTGGCCAGTGTGCCGAGTCTTTCCTCACTTTTCCAAAGTGACCTTAACACAGTTGTTTCAACAACTAGTTTCTAAACAGATTTGAAGTGATGAACACAAAACTGTCAAATATCTTAAAGTTTGTCACTTTGGTGACCTGAAAGCACACTGGCAGGAAATTCTAACTCCAAGAATTTCAGAGTGACAAGGCATTTTAGCTGATCATGTACTTCTCTGGATATGAGGATCCATTTGTGGGAAGATTCTCTCTTGGCTCTTTCAAGGTTGGAGGGAGAATCAAAAGAAACCATGGTTGTCAAAACACTTTGTAAGACTAAACAAGTGAAAGGGATTATAAGCAAGGAGGCAAATGAGGTTCTTAAACGTGCACCGGCCCAGAAATGAGAAGGTGGAGCATCAAGATGTAATGCCACCACTGCCTGGCCGTGGCACTTGGCTATGTCACTTGACACCCAGGGTGTCTCACTTGTTAAATGGTGACTCAAACTCCCTCCTTGGCTGTCTCACAACTTTGTGTTAAGAAGCAAATAGCTATTTGTGGAGTGAGGAGTACCAGAAGGAGTAACATATGAGGTATGGCATTATCATTTTCTGTTCAGACTAACTCCATAAAAGCCACATTTCTTGTCCACATCCAAGCTTCCTCCACTTTGCATGTGTCCTTTTAGGCTGCTCCACATTACATTTATAAGGGCTTACTTTGACACATGCATTAGAAGACCTATTAATTAAAAGGCAGAGTGAGAATGTCTATTATTTAGTTTTTAAAAAGACTATGAAAACTGCAAATGTGAATACAGGTTGAGCATTCCTAATGTGAAAATCCAAAACTGAAATGCTCCAAAATCTGAAACTTTTGAGGACGAGGACCCACATGACAGCTCAAAAAAAAAAAAAAAAAAAAAAAAAATGTTCACTGGAGTTATTTTCGGATTTTGGATCTTTGGATTAGGGAAGCCCACCCTGTGCTATCATGAAAACACTTCTCAATTATTTCTTATATTTCACCTCCACTTCCTTTTATGTAGCTTTAACCTCTTCCTCTCTGACTCCTTCCCAACTCAGAAATATACACAAACCTCATTCATTTCTATTTAAAGTAAAACCAGCAAGAAAGGTAACTCCCTCAATCTTCCTTTCTCTCCTAACGCACCCTTCTCCCACTCCTTCTTTTCATAGGCAAGAGCTTCAAAAAAGAACTGATGCTCACTCTCCCTACTTCCCCACCTCCCATTGACCTTTAGCCATGCAGCCTGACTCCTGCCTCAACTTCCCTGAAACCTTACGAGCTAAAGGTCTCCAATGACCTAACTATGAAATGCAAAGGATACTTTTTCACCCGTATCCATGAAGACCTCTTTGCCACACCTGGCTCTGCTGACTGCATTCCAGAACTCACCCCTCCCCCAAGTCCCTTGCCTGTCCTGTGGCCACCAACTCATAGAGTCTTCCTCTCTCACACATCTACGTAGCTCTTGTTTGAACTGTCATTGTCTCAGCCATCCTTCAATGTTCTGTGTTCCCGAAAGTTCCTTCCTCCATTCTCTTCTCTTTTGTTATGGCTCTCTGGGAAATACAGGTGTGGTTTATCACTTCAACGACTACGTGCATGCTAAAGACTTCCAGTCTACAGATGCAGCTTGTTGCTGACTATGCATATCATGCCCTTATTTATTATCGCTTTCAGTAATTTCTATTTTATTACAGCTTTCAAACTCAGCATTATAAAGTCGTTACTTAGGAAACTATCGGATGAGTTAGAGGATAACTATGAAGGAAGAGCACTTCTTTTAGAAGAAAACACAAAATTCCATGAGCAGGGACATACACAGTAAAAAAGGATATGGAAAACAAATGCCTTAAGATACTTAGAAGTTATTTTCAACTTCATCTCCATTCTGTAGCCTCTCCTGTATATTGCGTGAGTAGAATCCTAAGACAAACTACCAAACCCATGAGTATAAAGAACACATGCAGAGCTGAAATTTCAAATGCAAAATCCAAACTGCTAAGGATCTGCTGTATAATCTTAAAAGTTTAATAAACCTCTAAGGATGGATGAAAAGTGCTTTCTCATGTACTAAAACAGCTTTAACAGAGCTGCCTTAATAACTCACAAAAAACAACCTTCATGTTCAAAGACAGAATCTGTTAATTCTAAATGATCTGGAAAGGAACAAAAATTAACCAGGTATGATACCACAGAAAAATATCTAATGGAAGAGGAAAATATTGTGATATATTAAGTTTTAAAAAGTAGATTACCGAACAGTATAATATGATCCCAATTAAGAAAAAAATTTAATATCTCTACATATGAAGAGAAAAGAATGCACACAAAATAATTAGGATTATAGTAATACATATTTCATTCTCTTTGTGCTTTCTATAGCTCTGAATTTTCTACAATGAACACTTCTTAAAATGTATTTTTAAACCAAGATTATGCAAAAAATGTAAGAAAGAAATAATCATAATATAATATTTGATGAAAAAGTCTATTATGGTTACAACTGTATCAAGAAGCACATGCCTAGGAAAAAGACTGGAAGGAAATACACCAAAATTCTGTGTTCAAGTGGTCATCATTATGGTTGATGTTTGTCCTTTCCTCCATTTTCCCCAATGTTTGGCAGTGTGATTTACTATTTTATAACAAAAATAACTGCCAAAAATATTTAAAGACAAAAAAGACTGGAAAGGGAGTTGTGCCCCAAAGTTGAATTTCATTTTGCTTTCATGTAACAGTGCCACCTATTCACTGAGTCCCTGAGCAGCCACCGTGTTTCCTTCCCTGATTTATAAAATGGGCACTCTACTTGCCTAGGCCTCTCCTGACCTCACTGGTTTGTCAAACACAATGCACTATGCAAATATCAGTATTCTACTCCTTCAAGGTTTGGACTGTTCCCCTCTCTTCCCCCAGGAATGCCCACAACCCTTCCTGACCTGTTCACAGCAGATGCTCCGCGCTGTCTGGGTGCCTGTTGTGTATCACATGATGCAAAGTGAAGGCTGCTTGTTGCCATATCTGAGTGAGAAGATCTGTTAATTAAAAAGGCAGAGTGAGGTTTTTTATTTCCTTGTCCTGTGAGAAAAATCTACATCAGTGCAATTACACAACACAAGCTTTCCAATTATTTTATACATTTATCAATTTTAAAATCAAGTAACAAAAATCTACTGTATGTGTCAAACATTCCTGAAATACAGCCCTAATAACCTTATTTTTTCATTCTAGTACACAAAAAATAAGTTAACTGAAATTACTCCACAGCTCTCCACCCAAAGATAGGATTGTATCTTGTATATATCCTTCCAGGTTTTTTTCCCAAGTAAATCTATATATATTTTAATAAAACTTTATTAAAGCTGTGTATTATAATGGGCTATCATATACAGTTATCATGGATTACATACAGGAATTATTCTGAATTTTTTCTTCTCAATAAATCCAGAGTTGCTTTATCATAGCATCTGCAACATTCTGCTGACTGGAAATACGATAATTTGTTACCTGTACCTCATTTTCAGGCATGTAGGTTACTCCCAAAGTTTTGGCATTACAAACTACTGTAATAAGCCCCTTTACTCACTTGTCTAATTATTTCCTAAAAATACATTCCCGAAGGCAAGGGTGCTTATTTTGTAAGGTACTTTATTTTTAATCAACTATCTAATTTCCCATTAAATACACACCACAGAAAGCTAACATAAAGAAGGTGAAGACCAATCTGCCTTGCAGAATCTTAGGCCAGTTTATTGACCCAAAGATATCTCACAGACACACCATGGGGGCAGGTCCACTCAGAGAAGGAAACTTCCAGAAAGAATTTAAGTCCTGCCCTGTCTTACAATAGAATTGCCAATCTCCTTCCAGTTCCACTCACCTTAACAGTACACATCTCACAGAGAAGAGCCAGAGTCATTAAAAAAAAAGGCAGAGTCATTAAAAAAAGAGAATTTGTGTGTGTGTGTGTGTGTGTGTGTGTGTGTTCTGTTTTGTTTTGTTTTTAATTCTAAGACGTACAATGGGTGCAATGGCTTACGCTTGTAATCTCAGCATTTTGGGAGGCCAAGGCGGGTGGATCACCTGAGGTCAGGAGTTCAAGACCAGCCTGGCCAACATGGTGAAACTCCGTTTCTACTAAACATACAAAAATTAGCCAGGTCTGGTGGCGCATGCCTGTAATCTCAGCTACTGGGGAGGCTGAGGCAGGAGAATCGCTTGAACCCAGGAGGCGGAGGTTGCGGTGAGCCAAGATCGTACCGTTGCACTCCAGCCTGGGCAACAAGAGTGAAACACCATCTCAAAAATAAATAAATAAATAAATAAATAAATAAATAAGTACAGTGCCCTCAATTAAGTGAAGTTCCCCCCACCCCCCATTTGGAAGTTCAGACTTTCCAATGCACTCTAGTATTTTAGACTAGACATTCATTTTTATCTTGGACATATCAAGTTCCCTAAATTTTACACATCATGTAGGGGAAGATTGAAATTGTTCTTACAAGGCTGGTTAGGTGTGGGTGGTGGGAGGGAAGAAAACTCCACAGGTAAGGGGAAATGTCACTAGAAGACAAGTTATTTCCATCACAAAAACTTGTTATTATGAGAATACAGGTACCCCTTCCATAAATAAGACTCTGGGCAGTGACCATCAGCTCCGTTTACAAGCAGGGAAAGAGGAAGTGACTGACTGAAAAGGCTATCTACCCATTTGGCAAGAGTGTTTGCCCATTTGTTCACTTACAGATTCATTTTCAAGGGCTAGAAACACACAGTCTTTGAAATGTACTGTAAAAATATCCCCTTTTCACATTTGCCTTTAGCTTTAATAAAAGTCTCCCCAATATTGAAATTTTTGCTTAGTCATAACTATCACTCTTTTCTTTAACATCTCTGGTTTTGAGGGCATACTTAGAAAAACCTTCCCTCTACAAAGATTATATAACATACTTTTACCTGTGTTTTACTTTTCAATATGTAATTTGTTTATTCGTTTATAAGTTAAATAGATGGTACAAGATAGTGCTGTTTAATTTTTTTCCCTAATCTTTTGCCACATTTCCCAAGATTGTTTTTAAATAAACCACATCTTTTACCCCAATGATTTGACATGCCATAACACACTAGATATAAACATAAATTTGTTGTGCCAGGTAAATATTATATGTTTCAAAGTGCTAAAATAATTGAGACTGGGAACGGTGGCCCACGCCTATAATCCCAGCACTTTGGGAGGCTGAGACAGGCAGATTACTTGAGGTCAGGAGTTTGAGAACAGCCTGGCCAACATGGTGAAACCCTATCTCTAATAAAAATACAAAAATTAGCCAGGCATGGTGGCGGGTGCCTGTAATCCCAGCTACTCGGGAGGCTGAGACAGGAGAATCACTTGAACCTGAGAGGCAGAGGTTGCAGTGAGCCAAGACTGCGCCACTGCACTCCAGCCTGGGTGACAAAAGTGAAACTCTATCTCAAAAAATAAAAATAGTAATAATGAATTGGAAGGCCATTCAGCAAAGATGGTTCCTATACAAGCAAATGGAAACTCAACTCAATGTAAACACTCTAAACGAAACTTAAGCTTAGCCAATCAGAAACCGCCAACTCACCTCTAACTAGGAACTTCCCACTTGTTCCAGTCAAATATTTTATTTGTCTTGCTTCTTTAAATACTTCATAAGTTTCCCCCTCCCACTCCTTAGGAAGAACACTGAACTGCTTGTGTTCTAATGATATTCAATTCAGGAATCACTCAGTGCTCAAACCAACTAGCTAAAATATTACTGTGCCTAAATTAATCTGTTAACAAAAGCTAAAATTATTGTATCTTTACCTGACACAACAGATTTGAATTTACCAGAATATAATAATTATTAATAAAATAAAGTTACATTTTATTCCTCTTTTCTAAGGCATAAAGGTTTAGATTCTTCTAGTCCTTTATGTTTGTATACACATGTATATGAAGTCACCGAAATTCTATAGTATTTCTAGATTTATGTTAATATCACAATAAGCATATCATGCCACAAACTAATTTTTTATTAAACAGGATTTTTTAAGATATAGACCTAACTCATTTATTGAAAGTACTGTCTAGTGTTTTAAGAACGCATTTTCTCATTTTGTTAATAAGAAATGCTTCAAATACATAAAGTAGAGAAAATAATACTGCAAACACCCAAGTATAACCTAGAATCCATTTTGTGTAAAGTCTGAGCTACATTTAATTCTTTCCTGCATGGATAAGCAAGAAATAACTCATCTACTTGTTATAACAGCTTGGAAACTAGGCAAAAGGAAGACTGCATGTCCTCTCAAGGTCATCTTGGAGCACCGTCCAACAGGCCCACCCAAGGAACATTTAATTCCCTAGGAGGTATATATCTTGTTTGGCTTTCTATTTACTATTAAAACCTACACTCTGTAAAAGTATGTTAACGTGTAGATTTTTTAATCCGGTAGATATGTAAATAATTTCTGTGTGGTAAGATTATGGTTTTATCGCTTTGCTGGAGGTTAACCAGTTTAGTGCATAACAAACCTTATTTCAACACTTATTCTTTCCTCAGTTCTCCAAATGCTGTTACCAGTTTTACCATCTTGCTTGATTTCCTCATTGACATGTGTTGATTCCATAATTATGATACTTTGACATACTGGATTATTCTGCTGTCTCTTACACACAGCAATTTTCCATATGTGCGCAGGTCTGTTTTTGGGCATTCTTTTGTTCCATCACATATTTGCCTCTCTCTGCACTAGTCACACCATTTTTATTATTATGGCTTTCTGATACCTGTAAGCCAATTGGAGCGAGTTCTCTACTTTATTAAATATTCTTTTTGTCAGATTGCTATTATTACACCTACATTCTTGTTTATGAATTTCAGAGTTAGTCATTATAACATTACAAGCAAGTCCTGCTGGAGTTTTGACTGGGAATTCATTACATTATTAGGAAATCTACAGAGAATTGTTGTCTTTATAATATTGCATCTTCACATCTTTATATATTTATTCAGGTCTTCTCTTATTTCCCTCATAAAGGCTTTTAATATCTGAACACTGTACTGATATGCATGTACCCTTGCAAAAGAGCCATGCTAAATCTTTATACTGGAGGCTACGAAAAGTAACACACTGAACTTCAATTACACCTAATTAGTACATTGGAATATATGCCCTTATTCTGTCTTGTTTTAATGGCTCTAACTTTAAGTTTTTAAACAGCTTTATTGAGACATAATTCACAGACCATAGAATTCACCCAATTAATGTTTATAATCAATGGTTTTTAGTATATTCACAGACTATCACCACAATCTAATTTTATAACATTTTGTCACCCAAATGTATCCATCTATCAGCAGTCACTCCTCATTCTCCACTCCACCTCCTCTAGTCCTAAACAACCACTAATCTACTTTCTCTGTCTACAGATTTGCCTATTCTGGACATTTCATATCAATGGAATCATAAAACGTGTGGTCTTTATGCTTGGCTTTTTCAGTTAGCATGTTTTTAAGATTCATTCATGTGGTAGCATGTAATAGTATTTCACTCCTTTTTATTGCCTGGTATTATCCCATTGCATAGATATATCACATTTTGTTAATCATCTGTTGATAATATATTAATTATTTGCATTTTTGCAGCCATTACGGATAATGCTGTTATGAACATTCATGTACAAGTTCTTGGCCAGGCACGGTGGCTCACTCCTGTAATCCCAGCAGGACTTTGGGAGTCCGAGGCGGGCAGATCACTTGAGGTCAGGAGTTCAAGACCTGCCTGGCCAACATGGCAAAACTCCATCTCTACTAAAAATACAAAAATTAGCCGGGCATGGTGGTGCGCACCTGTAATCCCAGCTACTCAGGAGGTTGAAGCAGGAGAATTGCTTGAACCTGGGAGACGGAGGTTGCAGTGAGCTGAAATCGTGCCACTGCACTCCAGCCTGGGTGACAGAGTGAGACTCCATCTTAGGAAAAAAAAAAAAAAAAGTTATCGTGTGGACATGTATTTTCATTTCTCTTAATTATATATCTAGCATTGCTATGGAATGCTAAATATATGGTATGTGGAATTGCTACATTATGTGGTAACTCTATGTTTGACATTTTGAAGAACTACCAGACTGTTTTCCAAAGTGGTTGTGTGATTTTTCTGATCTTTTTTTTTTTATTATTATTTTTTATTTTTTTATTTTTTTATGTTTTTGTAGAAATGGTGCCTTGCCATCTTGCCCAGGCTGGCCTTGAACTCCTAGGCTCAAGCAATCCATCCACCCCAGCTTCCCAGAGTGTTTGGATTACAGCATGAGCCACCATGCCTGGCCGGCTATGTGATTTTATATTCCCACCAATAATGTACTAGAGCCCCAATTTCTCAACAGTTTGGCCAGTATTTGTTTTTGTCCATGAGATACGGTGGTATCTCATTGTAGTTTTTGGTGTGCATTTGCTTATCGACTAATAATGTTAAGAATCTTTTTAGGCACTTAATGGCCAATTGTATATCTTCTTTGGAGTAATGTCTGTTAGATTATTTTCCCATTTTTAATTGAGTTACTTATCTTTTTATTTTCCCTTGAATACTGCTCTAATTTTAATCACTAGGTAGAACTATTTGCGAGTGTAAAGCTTACAGCTATCTTTGTTTATACTTTTTCTCTCAATCAAATCATAGATAGCAGAGCCAATTCAAATTCCCCAATAAATCCAACACAACATGCTATGTTCCTGCACAATGAGATAAAAGCTAGCCCATATTTAAAAATAAAATAAAATTTCAAAATGAATAAAATATGTCCTTCAAGCTTTTCCATCAACATTAAAATCTCCCCTTAGGGGAGAAAAGGAATGAGTATAGATAGGCCAACTGATATGCTCTGGAAGCCACCATGTTTGTAATCTAGAGTCGAAATGGTATCCACCAAGCCAGTGCAGCCCTCTCAACTCCTGCAGAGACCTTGGCACATCTCACCAGGAGCTCCCCCTAGTCACCCCTACCAGGGTTGGTGCTTGAGCTCATCACTGGGATACTCATGGGCAAGCTAGGGAATCTAGTTCTGCCCAGCTATGTCCCCCCTCCCAAACCTGAACAGGAACCTCAAGGCACCAGGCACTCCTCTGTCCAACTCATCACCTGAAACACAGAGGGCACGTCACAGTAAATAAAAGTCAAGTACATACCCATCTGCTTGTGCGGCAACTGGCTCTTACCCATAAGTGCCACCTACTGGCTTCCAAGTCAAACTGCACAGTCCAATATAAAATCTGCGGACAGAATTGCGCAGGGCTATAGAAGCGAACCCAAAAGACCCTATCCAACATACTTACTCTATAGTTACACACTTAGAAGAGGTGGAAATGGGGCGGGGGGTACGGGGGGAAAGTCTATCTAAATGAAAATAAATTCAAAAACAAAAACTAGTAGCCTCTCTAGATGAGAAGAAACCAACATAAAAATTCTGGCACCATGAAAATCTAAATGTTGTGACATCACCAAAGGGTCACACTAGCTCTCTAGAAACAGACCCTAACCAAATAAAAACTCAGAAATGGCAGATAAATAATTCAGAGTATGGGCTGCAAGTAAGCTCAAAGAGATCCAAGAGAAGGTTGAAAAATCAACACAATGAAACCATGAAAATAATCCAAGAAATGAAGGAAGAGACTAATATCTTTTAAAAGCAAAACAAAACAAAACAACAAAAAACCCCAGAACTTCTGGAAATGAAAAATTCACTTAAGAAATTTCAAAATACAGTTGAAAGTCTTAACAGTAGACTGGATAGGCAGAAGAAAGAATTTCAGAGCTTAAAGACCTCCAATTCATATCACCAACTAATAACTTTTTAAAAATAGCTTGAGGCTGGGCGCGGTGGCTCAAGCCTGTAATCCCAGCACTTTGGGAGGCCGAGACGGGTGGATCACGAGGTAGAGAGATCGAGACGCATCCTGGCTAACACGGTTGAAACCCCGTCTCTACTAAAAAACGACAAAACTAGCCGGGCGAGGTGGCGGGCGCCTGTAGTCACCAGCTACTCGGGAGGCTGAGGCAGGAGAATGGCGTAAACCCGGAGGCGAGCTTGCAGTGAGCTGAGATCGGGGCCACTGCACTCCAGCCTGGGCGGCAGAGTGAGACTCTGTCTCCAAAAAAAAAAAAAAAAAAAAAAAAAAATACTTGAAGACCAACCTTTCAAATTACCCAAACAAAATAAAGAAAAAAGAATTTTTGAAAATGAACAAAGCATTTCAGACATACAGGATTGTGTAAAGCAACCAAACCTATGGCTTATAGGAATTCCTGAGAAGGAAGAAGAAAAAGTAAGCAACCTGAAAAATATATTTGAGGAAATAATTCAGGAAACTCCCTAATCTTTCTAGAGAGGTGAACATCCAGATACAAGACATTCAGAGAACACCTGCAAGATACTATGCAAGATGAACTTCACCAAGGCATATAGTCATCAGACTATCCACGGTCAACACTAAAGAAAAAATGTTAAAGGCAACTAGAGAGAAGGGTCAAATCACCTCCAAAGGAAAACCCATCCAACTAAGAGAAAACTTCTCAGCAGAAACCCTACAAACCAGAAGAGACTGGGGTCTATTTTTAGCATCCTTAAAGAAAAAAAAAATGCCAGCCAAGAATTTCACATCCTGCCAAACGAAGCTTCATCAATGAAGAAGAAATAAAATATTTTCTAGACAAGCAAATACTAAGGGCATCTGTCACCACAAGACCTATCCTACAAGAAATGCTGAAGAGAATTCTAAACATGGAAATGAAAGGACAATACTCACCATCATAAAAGAACACATAAGTGCAAAGCTCACAGATCTTATAAAACAACTACACAATTGAAACTCCAAAACAACTAGCTAACAACACTATGACAGGAATAAAACCTCACATATCAATACTAACCTAAATGTAAATGACCTAAATGCCCCACTTAAAAGATACAGAGTAGCAAACTAGGTTTTTTTTAAAAAAAAAATACAAGACCCAACCATCTGCTGCCTACAAGTGACCCACCTACTGGCTAAAGATACCTTTAGACTCAAAGTAAAAGGGAGAAAAAAGACATAAAATGAGAATGGAAAACAAAAGTGAGCAGGAGTCACTATTCTCATATCAAGTAAAACAGACTTCAAACCAACTAACAGTAAAAAAAGACAAGGACATTTTATATATAATGATAAAGGATTCAGTATAACAAGAAGATTTAACTATTCTAAATATACATGCAACCAATACTGGGGCACCCAGATTTATCAAACAAATCCTACTAGACCTAAGAGAATAGACTGATATCAACACAATTACAGTAAGGGACTTCAACACCTCCACTGACATCACTAGACAGATCATCGAGGCAGAAAATCAACAAAGAAACTCGGGACTTAAACTGGGTTACAGACCAAACAGACCTAAGAGACGTTTATAGAACATTCTACCAAACAACCACAGAATAAACACTCTTTTCATTTGTGTGTGGAACATTCTCCAGAATCAACCATATACTCAGCCATAAAGCAAGTCTCAATAAAATCAAATAAATAAAAATCATATCGAGTTATCTTCTCATATCAGAGTGGGATGAAATTAGAAATCAATTCCAAGAAGAACTCTCAAAACTATACAAGTACATGGAACCTAAACAACTTGCTCCTGAGCAACTCTTGGGTAAACAATAAAATTAAGGCAGAAATAAAAAAATTCTTTTAAATGAATGAAAACAAAGACACAACATACTAAAACCTCTGGTACACAGCAAAAGCAGTGGTAAGAGGAAAGTTTATAGCATTAAACGCCTACATCAAAAAGACAGAAAGACCTCAAATTAACAACCGAACATCACAACTCAAGGAACTAGAAAAACAAGAACAAACCAACCCAAAGCTAGCAGAAGAAAAGAACTAACAAAGATCAGAGCAAAACTAAATGAGATTAAGACCAAAAAAAAAAATAAAGGCAAGAAATCAACAAACTGGCCGGGCACAGTGGCTCCTGCCTATAATCCCAGCACTTTGGGAGGCCCAAGCGGGTGGATCACCTGATGTTAGGAGTTTGAGGCCAGCCTGGCCAACATGATGAAACGCCATCTCCACTAAAAATACAAAAATCAGTGGGGCATGGTGGTGCATGCCTGTAGTCCCAGGTACTTGGGAGGCTGAGGCAGAAGAATTACTTGAACCCAGGAGGCAGAGGTTGCAGTGAGCCAAGATCATGCCACTGTATTCTAGCCTGGGCAACAAAGCAAGACTCCATCTCAAAAAAGAAAAGAATCAATGAACTGAAAAGTTGGTTCTTCAGAAGGATAAACCAATTGGCAGACCATTAGCTAGACTAACCAAGAAAATGAAAGAGAAGATTCAAATAAGCATAATCAGAAATGATAAAGGTGATAGTACAACCAATACCACAGAAATACAAATAATCATAAGAGATTCCTATGAACTCCTTCACGCACACAAACTAGAAAACCTAGAGGAAATGGATAAATTCCTGAAAACATACAAACTCCCAAGATTGAAACAGAAAGAAAAAGAAATCCCAAGCAGACCAATAATAAGTAATGAAATTAAACCAGTAATAAAAAATCTACTGGTGAAAAAAAAAAAAGCAGCTCAGGACCAGATGCATTCACAGCCAAATTTTACCAGACATATAAAGACAAGCTACTACCAATCTTACTGAAACTATTACAAAAAATTTGACAAGGTGTAGTCACTCCATAACAGCTTCTATGAATCCAGAATCACCCTGATACTAAAATCAGACGACACAACAAAAACAGAAAACTACCAACCAATATCCCTGATGAACACAGATGCAAAAATCCTCCACAAAATACTAGCAAACTGAATCCAACATACATCAAAAATATAATTCATCACAATCAAGTAAGCTTTATTCCAGGTATGCAAGGATGGTTCAACATACGCAAATCAATAAACTAAAAACAAAAACCATATGATCATCTCAATAGATACAGAAAAAACAATTGATAAAATCCAACATGCTTTCCTGATAAAACACCTTCAACAAACCAGGCATCAAAGGAACATACCTCAAAATAATAAGAGCCATATGTGACAAACCCACAGCCAACATCATATTGAATTGGGAAAAGTTGAAAGCATTTCCCCTAAGGACGGAAAAACATGAGGACACCCACTTTCACCACTCTTATTCAACATAATACTGGAAGTCCGAGCCAAAGGAATCAGGCAAGAGAAAGATATAAAAGGCATCCAAATTGGAGAAAAGGAAGTCAAATTATCTTTTTTCATTGATGACATAATCATACACCTAGAAAGACTCCTCCCAAAAGACAGAAAACCCCAAAGACTCCTCCAAAAGACTCCCAGACTTGATAAACAACTTCAGTAAAGTCAAGATACAAAATCAACGCACAAAAATCAGTAGCATTTCTATATATCAATTATATTCAAGCTGAGAACCAAATCAAGAACTGAATCCCATTTATGTTAGCCACAACAAAAATCCTAGGAATACATTTAACCAAGGAGGTAAAAGATCTCTACAAGGAGAATGACAAAACACTGATGAAAGAAATCACAGATCATACAAACAAATGGAAAAACGTCCCATGCACATGGACTGGAAGAATCAGTATCATTAAAATGACCATATTGGCTGAGCGTGGTGGCTCATGCCTATAATCCCAGTGCTTTGGGAGGCCGAGACAGACTGATTACTTGAGCTCAGAAGTTTAAGACCAGCCTGGGCAACACGGCAAAACCCTGTCTCTACAAAACATATGAAAATTATCTGGCCATGGTATCACATGCCTATAGTCCTATCAACTAAGGAGGCTTAAGTGGAAGGATCACTTGAGTTTGGGAGGCATAGGTTGCAGTGAGCCAAGATCGCACCACTGCGCTCAGCCCAGGTGACAGAGTGAGACCCTGTCTCAAAAATAAGAAAGTATTTGCAGACTATGCCACCGACAAAAGACTAACATCCAGAATTTATAAGGAACTCAAACAACTCAACAAGAAAGAAACAAACAACCCCATTAAAAACTGGGCAAAAGGCCTGAAGAGATATTTATCAAATAAAGTAATACAAGAGGCCAACAAACACATTTAAAAAAAAAATACTCAACATCACTAATCATCAGAGAAATGCAAATTATAACCACAATGAGATATCATCTTACACCAGTCAGAATGGCTATTATTAAAAAATCAAAACACAACAGATGTTGGATTACCTGTGGAGAAAGGGGAACACTTGTACACTGTTGTTGGGAACAGATGTTGCTTCAACCTCTATGGAAAACAGTATGAAGATATCTCAAGAAGCTAAAAATAGCGCTGCCATTCGAGATAGCAATCCCACTATGTGGTATCTACCCAAAGGAAAAGAAATCTTTATATAAAAAAGACACCTGCACTCATACATTTATCACAGCACTATTCACAACAGCAAAGCCATGGAACCAACCTAGGTGTCCATCAATGGTTGAATGGATAAAGAAAATGTGGAATATGTACACAATAGAATACTATGTAGCCACAAAAAGGAATGAAATAATCTTTGCAGCAACCTGAATGGTGCTAGAAGCCATTATCCTAGGTAAACTAAGTCAGAAGCAGAAAATCAAATACCACCGGTTCTCACTTCTGAAAGCTAAACAATAGGTACACATGCAAATAAAGATGGAAATAACAGACACTTGGCACTCCAAAAGAGGGGAGGGAGGATGGAGGTGAAGGTTGAAAAATTACCTTTTAGATATAATGGTCAATATTTGGGTGGTGAGTACACAAGAAGCTCAATCCCCACCATCACGCATTATACCCATGTAACAGACATGCACATGTACCTTCAAATCTAAAACCTTAAAAATAAAACATGGTATCCACTAGAATTATGAAATGCAGGACTCTGACACACCACTGGAAATCTATTGCTTAATATTATTGGCTACATAAAAAACATTTGTCTTTCTTACTAAAAAAAACTGCTTGCCAGACCAAATTCTACACAAGGATGATTCCTCAAAGAGCTGTTCTCATGGCCAATGATCAGAGGAAAGAGGAGGTGCTGCTGCTGACAATGAGAAAGCAAGAAGAGCCCAAAAATAAAAAGATACTCCCCAAGTATCATTTTATTGCCAACTCCAATCCCGTTTTGCCAGGCCTGTCACCAGTGCTTTCAGAATCAAAGGAATATACTTTCAACTTTTTCTCTCCACTCTGGCCCTGTTCCTTAAGAAGGAAAAACTAAACAGCTGAAAAAGGCCAAAGGGCAAGCACCAACAAGGATATAACTGTTCTATTAAACGAGAAACTGGCGAATTGATAAACTAGATAATCTTCTCCCCAAATAATCTATGCTTAGACTTCTTACAAAGACTTCCTCAATCAAAACTGTAACCCTTAGTATTATCTGTAGGGTGTGGGTAATCTCTAGATTCTTTGTAGTTTTCTATGTTTTTTTTTTTCCCAAAAATGATAATGCACTATTTTAACAATCATGAAAAAAGTTAAGCATGTATTTTGAGTAATTTAAGTCTATATTCATGAAGGGAATATTCAAATATTAATTTAAGGAAACACCCTCTGATCATCCCTTTTACATCACACATAACTCAAAATAGTTCTCCTAAGAAATATGCAAGAACAGTATAATTTATTCTTTTTAGCCCTCTCCACATGAAGAACTCAGAATACATCAGTACTCAATGTGTTTCTCATGTTATTTTAGACTTTTTAGAAGTCTTCCAAGCTTTCACTACTTTAAAAAAGTCAGTTCTTGAATGTGGTTTTTCTAATTTTATCTTTTCTATTTCCTGCATTTGATAACATGCTTCAATAGGTCTACTATTATATTCCTGAATTGCTTTCAAACTTATTACTTTATGCACATTTACCATCTCCTTAATGCATCTACCTTTGCTAAAAATGAACTATGATTCATGCCTTATTGAAGGAATCAGCCCTCACAGGAAGCTAAGAAATGGCGCTCTCACGAGTTCTCTAATACCAGCCTTGTTTCCCATCTTTGGCAGATGAGAAAAACGCAGCACATGAGGACCATGTGAATGTGATATTTGCCAAGTGTCCCTTAGCTTTATATGGAAAATGGAGAATGACAAGTTCATTCAAACAGATGGATTCATAACTGTTTGAACAGCTTCTCTCAAAAGGTAATTCCCTTTATCACGTGTTTTACATTTGTATCAGAAACTGGGATTAAAATAGAGAATGCAAGGCAAAAAAAAAAATCTCTGCAAAACAATGAAACTGGGAAAGAGAGCAGTGAATGGACCATAATTTAAAAAGATAATGCTCTAAGTGGAAAACTTATATTTAGTAAACTAAAATTTAATTTTTATCCATAAACATTTAGGAATGCCATATTCCAGGCATGGTATCAGATGTTAAAACACACAAAATAATAGCATGCCTGCTCTCAAAGATGATACCTGAGTGAGAATAAATTATAAATTCCTGAATCTGAATCCAAAAAATCTAACTGAATAAAAACAGGATAAAAGAGATGTGACTTAACAACATGGTAAAAAGTTGCTAATTATTTTAAATGAATTTATGAACACAACAGAACATGAATACTGATACAACTTAAGTTGTATTAAGAAAACTATAGCATCGGCCGGGCGCGGTGGCTCAAGCCTGTAATCCCAGCACTTGGAGCCGAGATGGCGGATCACGAGCCGTCAGAGACGAGACCATCCTGGCCTAACACGGTGCAAACCCCGTCTACTAAAAACTTACAAACAAACTTAGCCGCGCGACCGTGGCGCGCGCCGTAGTCCCAGCTACTCGGCGAGGCTGAGATAGGAGAATGCGTGAACCGGAGCCGGAGGCTTTGCAGTGAGCTGAGATCCGGCCACTGCCCACTCCAGCCTGGGCGACAGAGCGAACTCCGTCTCAAAAAAAAAAAAAAAAAAAGAAAACTATAGCATCTAGAATGAGGAAAATAGCATCTTTCCTAAGTTTCTTTTAATTAACTTTTTTTTCTTTTTTTTTTTTTTTTTTCCGGAGACAGAGTCTAGTTCTGTCGCCCAGGCTGGAGCGCAGTAGTGGGACCTCAGCACACTGTGACCTCTGCCTCACAGGTTCAAGCAATTCTCCTGTCTCAGCCTCCCAAGTAGCTGGGATTACAGGCACACACCACCACCATGTCTGGCTAATTTTTGTATTTTCAGTAGAAACAGGGTTTCATTATATTGGTCAGGCTGGTCTCGAACTCGTGACCTCAGGTGATCCACCTGCCTCGGCCTCCCGAAGTGCTGGGATTACAGGCATGAGCCACCGCACCCAGCCTAATTAACTCAGACTTAAAAATATAATTATCTCTTAATCAGAGTACAAACTTTATAAAGGCAGGATTGTATCACAGCACCTAGTACAGTGTCTTCCAGGTAATGATCTTCAATAACACTGTGCTGGTTGACTGAACAAATAAAGGAGCAAATGAAGGATAACATCATTCTCCTCTAGTCAGACCAGTCACACCTGGCCTACCTGATGTTCTAGACATACTCTTTTAAGAATATCAACAACAGGAAATGCAGGCCGGGCACGGTGGCTCATGCCTGTAATCCCAGCACTTTGGGAGGCCAAGGCAGGCAGATCACTTGAATCCAGGAGTTTGAGACCAGCCTGGGCAACATAGGGAGACTCCATCTCTACAAAAAATACGAAAAATTAGCCAGGCATGGTAGTGCATGCCTGTAGTCCCAGCTACTCGGGCAGCTGAAGCAGGAGGATCGCTTGAGACAGGGAGGTTGATTGAGGCTGCAGTAAGCTGTGATCACATCACTACACTCCAACCTGGGTGCCAGAGGAAGACCCTATCTCAAAAAAAAAGAAAGAAAAAAAAAGAAAGGAAAAGAAAAAAGAAAAGAAAAGGAAGGAAGGAAGGAAGGAAGGAAGGAAGGAAGGAAGGAAGGAGGGAAAGAAAGAATTGGAAGAAAGAATTGGAAGAAAGCAGAGAAAAGAAAGGAATATGAAAGCTTCATTCACTAGAAAGATTTTGGTTCACCTTCTAGACCACCTTCTCTGGAGCAAAATCCTACTCTCAAATGACTCAGAAAATACATAATAATGTGTATACATAGAGTAATAAAACAAATACGACAAAATGTTAAAACTGAATTAAGGACATTCAGAAGTTCTCTGTGTTACTCTTGCCCTTTTTCTGTAAGTTTGGAATTATCACAAAATCAAAAGTTTTTTTAAAAGACAGCTTATTGGCATGATGATCCTGTAACAAAGGGCAGAGACAGGGATTAAATGTGAGTGGCAAGTGGATCTCAGCAACCTGTGGGCCAACCAATGCCAGTGGAGAATGCCAAGTCCTTGGGCCACAGGCACACCAACAGTCCAGAAATCCTTTGGTGGCAGAGGCAGCAAGGAGAGAGGCCAATGCAGAGACAACAGGATGGGGCCCTCTACCAGGTAGCAGTCCCCAGACAGGAGCCATCCCTACATCACCTCTTCCTGCACCCAATGTCATGTCAGAAGGAGGAGAGAGAGGGGAAACCTTTTAAGAAGGAAGATATAAGACCGATACACAGTTTAAGTTTTTACTTGACTAGGCATTTACCCCTCCCACATCTCTCAGAAAACCTGAGTCACTCCAAAGGAGACTGCTGGAAATTTGAACAGATGATGTAATTTTTAACTGACCACTTAATGTGCTTTTCTGTCCTCAATGGGGATGAAAGTTCCAGAGCAAAGAAGAACAGCTGAAAAAAATAAAAGTACATTTTCCTATAAAATACAAAGCATGATTCAGACCCTACTCATTGAGGGGCAGAACAAGATGACAGAATATAAGGCTCCACTGATCATCGCCCCTGCAAGGAGACCAATTTAACAACTGTCTACAGATAAAAAGCACTTTCGTAAGAACCAAAAATCAGGTGAGCATTCGTAGTACCTGGCTTTAACTTCACATCGAAGACGCTACTCACTAAGAAAATGGAAGGCGGGCTGGGTACAGTGCCTCACACCTGTAATCCCAGGGTTTTGGGAGGCTGAGACAGGAGGATCACTTGAGCCCAGGACTTCCAGACCAGCCTGGGCAACATAGCAATACCCCATCTCTACAAAAAAATAAAAAATTAGACGTATGTAGTGGCATACACCTAGAGTCTTAGCTACTTGGGAGGCTAAGAGGGCAGCCTGAGACCAGGAGTTCAAAGCTGCAGTGAGCAGCACTGTGCAGTGCACAGGCTGTTGCCCAGGCTGGAGTCTCTAAAAACATTTTTTTTTTCCATTTAAAAAAATTTTTATAAAGAAAATGGAAGGTAGTGCTTGCTATCTCTTTCAGCAAAAGAAACTACTCCAACAGCTGCTGTTTTCCTGGCCCACAGTCATAGCAAATTACTGACCAAGTTGGAAACTTAGAACCAGAGCCTGTATCTTTTCAAATTCTTTCCTTAGGCAAGCAAATCACACTCCTTCACATTATTTAAAACAAACAGCAATGGAATGTTGGATTGGCAAGAGAGAGGCACAGCTCCTGTTTCATTTTGCTAGTTTTCTTTGCTGGTTTTTTAAATTAAAAACAAACAAAAATCCTTTTCCTGTTGGAGGGTTCTCTTATTTCTGACCAAAAACTTCTTACCTAATCTATGAATTATCCTTTCTCACCACATGACTGGAGCGTGATTTAGGAGAAGGCATGCTGGGACACACAGCAGACCACTGTGTTCCTGTCCTAGGTATGCCAGCCACTGGCGGGCAGTGTGGCTTTGCGCCACTCCCTCACCTCCGTGGGCCTCAGTGTCCCCATCTGCAAAAGCAAAGCAGCAATAACAACACCTGCCCTATCTCCCTCCCAGGGATACCACAAGGAAAGAACGTGCTCCATTTTGTAAAATCACTTTTTAAACTGAAACATCACATCAATGTAAGGGAATGAAGTTGCTGATGTTATCAGAGGAGTTATACAGGAGTATAGTGGTGCTGATGTTATCAGAGGAGTTATACAGGAGTGCAGTGGTGCTGATGTTATTAGAGGAGTTATGGGAGCCAAGAACTTCCCATTAAACAGACCATTATATTCCTGCTATTCAGCAGTTCTGCTTAATGCTTCCTGCAGTCACGGGGCAGATGCCACTGAGGCAGCATTTGCCATTTGCATTGCATCCCTCCACACTGGAATGAGATATTTTCAGATGTAGAGCATATACAGGTTTTCAGTGGGACACTGAATGGGGCGGACATTGCCTTTTCTTTTAAAAGATTACCACCTAAAACAAAGAGTAACAAAGTTTTTCTAAAGATAATTCTAACAAGTTTTCCTTTTATTCGCCTCATGACCCATGAGAGGAAGAAAAAAATAAAGGCTTCCAAAACGTCATTTTCTCAGGCTAGATAGTATGTTTCTTCTCTGGGTTCTTTGGTTGGAGTTTACAACTCATAGTATAATTATTGGTCTACTTTTCAATTACAGTGAGTAGCTTATGAGCTTCTTTTTTTTTTTTTTTTTTTGAGACGGAGTCTCACTCTGCCACCCAAGCTGGAGTGCAGTGGCCGGATCTCAGCTCACTGCAAGCTCCACCTCCCGGGTTTACACCATTCTCCTGCCTCAGCCTCCCGAGTAGCTGGGACTACAGGCGCCCGCCACCTCGCCCGGCTAGTTTTTTGTATTTTTAGTAGAGACGGGTTTCACCATGTTAGCCAGGATGGTCTCGATCTGACCTCATGATCCGCCCATCTCGGCCTCCCAAAGTGCTGGGATTACAGGCTTGAGCCACCATGCCCGGCCTGCTTATGAGCTTCTTAAGGACAGGAACTATCTGTTTCTTAATCCAGAGATGTTCAATGACTGCTTGATGAATGAATGACATTCTTCCTGATACAATTAGCCCCTTGCATCAAATACAGTCTTCCTACTTGGCATTTTACGTCACATATGTAGATCATGAAAAGTACCCATGAATATTTCATCACAGAAACCTTCATTCACAAACAAGCAGCTTTCAGTAATATAAGGGCTCTCCCCACAAACATCTATTAGTAGGAAAAACAAAACTGAAGAAGGAGCATATAAATACTCAAGTAATTAAACTCTAGAGTTTTTCTTTAGTTCTTCAATATGTGGCTGTTTCCATAGTTGATGTGCTGTATTTATTCAGCCTGTGGTATCAAGCAGGCATATGAAATGGTTTTGCTATACAGGGATGCTATTACTTTAAAAATTAAAACAAAAACACCTAAGCTAATGTTAAGGAGGGGTGATGGCAAATAAACGTTATATATTGGTTCTTGGTTTGCCGGATCCAAGGGCTCAAATTCTGTCCCAACTACTAACTAAGAAAGCAATGACTACAGCCCCAAACCACAAGAGAAATTCAAATCTTGGTTTCATACTTTCCTGCTTTCTAAATTACAGCCACCTATAATGACTCGAAATAAAATATTCTATAACCCATTAATCTAAAATGATCACCAAAGAAATCCATTCATACCACTTGGTCACTAAAGACTTTCCACACCTATAGACTGATAAAACATCAAAAGAAAAGTAAACCATGCATGAAATTCACATGAAACTCATGTTGTTTGGTCTTCTGCAACTACCACCTAAGACTCTCTGACAAAGTCAGAGAACTTGGGTAGAATGGCACCGTTAAGTCATTTCTTACCGAAATAAATCACCAGGCCAGGCGCGGTGGCTCACGCCTGTAATCCCAGCACTTTGGGAGGCCAAGGCGGGCAAGATCACCTGAGGTCAGAAGTTCGAGACCAGCCTGACCAATATGGAGAAACCCCGTGTCTACTAAAAATACAAAATTAGCTGGGTGTGGTGGCGCATGCCTGTAATCCCAGCTACTAGGGAGGCTGAGGCAGGAGAATCACTTGAACCTGGGAGGTGGAGGTTGCGGTGAGCCAAGATCACGCCATTGCACTCCAGCCTGGGCAACAAGAGCAAAACTCCATTTCAAAAATAAATAAACAAATAAATAAATCATCAGAGTCACATAACATTTTGGTTAATGTCTTGATGTTAGTCTGCAGAGGGGTCTCTAATACTCACAGGCCTGTCTTGTCTAACTTGTTTATCATGTCTTCAGTGAGGACACAGTAAATATTCTAACTATATATGTTGATGACACAGCCCCAGGATGAATAGTTCATATCATGGTCACCAGAGTCAACATTCAAATCATCTTGAAAAGAATACAGTCATCCCTTGGTATACACAAGAGATTGGTTCCAGGACCCCTGAGGATACCAAAATCCAGATGCACAAGTCCTTTATATAAAATGGCATAGTATTTGCATATAACCTATGCACATCCTCCCATATACTTTAAATCATCTTTAGATTACTTATAATATCTAACACAATGTAAATGCTATGTTTTGTTGTATTATATTGTTTTTATATGTATTATTTTTAATTGTTGTATTGTTATTTTTTCAAATATTTTCCATCCACAGTCAGTTGAATTCTCAGATGCGGAGTCCACAATATAAAAGGCTGACTGTAATTCTAAGAAGAACTCAAGGAGAATAAAATTATTACAAGCAAAATAACAATAATCCAAGTACAAGATTAGGAGATTTACCTTAACAAAAATTCAAATCTAACTCTTGGGGTTTTAGTTGAGAAGTTTAAGGTGTGTGACTTAGCTGGAAATAGACACAAGGACAGAGACCAGTAATTTGGTAAGTGTGATAGATTATAAATGGCCACAAATTCTTTGTCACCCTTTCTGTCAAGAAGTGAGGTCTATGGCCCCACTCCTTGAATCAAAGTAGTCTCTGTGACTACTTGACCAATACAACACTGTGTCAGTTTGGGGTCCAAATCTTAAAGGCTAGCAGTTGCTACTCCTTGTCATTTGGAATACTAAAGCTTAGAACCACATTGCCATGCTGTGAGGAAGCTCAAGCAACAACATGGAGAAGAATAAAGCCCCGACCAACAGTTCTAGCTAAATTCCCAGCTAACAACCAGCACTAACTGGCCAGCCAGGTAAGTGAGTCATCATAGCAATAGCTCCTTCAGCTCCAGCTGAGCTACCCCAGGTGATTCCAAGTGGGCAGAAATGAGTCATTTCCTCTGAGACCTGCATAATAGCAGATTCATAAGCAAATAAATGATTGTATTGTTTTAAGTCTACTAAGCTCTGTGGTGATTTGTTACATAGCTATTGATATGTAGCACAGGAAACATTAACAGAAGAAGAACATTACTGCATCATGAGAAAAAAATGACCCATTTGCACTTTTGGCTGACCAGACTAAATTAGAAATAGCGTCCAGTTTTGGTTGTAACCATCTAGAAACTATGACAGGTCAAATGCAAAGAGATCAGAATGGAGAGAAGCATGAAATACGTCACAGGAGGAAGAAGTGACATAACTGAGGACATGTCTTAGATATACAAAGACCCACCAGGGACTGCTAGGGAGAACATTTTACATATTTGAAAGACTACTTTGTAAACACACAAGACTGGTTTTATCTTAAGATCAGTGGGTAGGAGGCTGTAGAGAGGCAAAGTTCATCTTCCATAAGGAAGACTTCATTCTAAGGAAGAACATTCTAACAGTCTTTCAGAAAGGAAATGGACAAATGGCCTTTAAAACAAGATGTGCTAAAGTATCTCTCCTGAAAAGTCACTCCCTACCCTCAATTTTCAAATTTGCAAGAATTCCAACTCATTACAGGAGACAAGTGCTGTGTACAACTCTGAACATGCCAGCCCTATAGGGAATTGCTCAGGTTGGTGAACAGCATTCTGGACCTAAAATTCAAGAAACCCTTGATTTTTCCATTAGCATTCCTCTTCTAGGATGTATGTTTTCTATGTTCCTTAACTGGCCTGCCACTGAAGCATAATCTGCCCATAAGTGCAGTCCTGTCCTTTCTAAAGTGAACCAAAGACAAGTGTATATGTGCTGTTAACAAGTAGAAAGCAAGTGCAAAATGTTAGGAAGACCTCTGGACGTGAGGCAAAAAAACTAAGCATTTTCCTGTTTCATGACAGCATGATATTTAGGAGTACACTGTGGCTTCAGGAGAAAAAAGAAGAAGGAAGAGGAAAAAAAAAAAGGAGGGGGCTCCCTCAACCAAGCTATGACTAAGGGACATAATCCAACAATTTTATGGAGCACAGACTTGCCAACTTTTAGCATGATGGAGTTACAAATCAGCATTCTGAGTGACCCTAGGCAACTGAGTTAGCCTTTGTGCACCTCGTTTTCCTCATTTGGAAAATGCAAACATTAAGGTCAATTGACACGGTTGCTGTTGAAGATTTTTTTAAAAGTCAAAAACAGATTTACCATGGCATAGAAGACATTTTAAAAATAATCTAGTTTGTTTCTTCTCCAGTAAAATAGGCAATTGATGACAGAACATTCTAACATAGCCAATTTCCCTTCCTTTCCCACTAAGACTCTGAGCTCCTCCAAAGCAGAACCATTTCTTACTGACCTGCACTCGACACTTACTATAGCACTGACCACATGCTTGCTGAACCAATTAACTCATTTCCAACATCTTTCCAGCTTAAGCATTCTAGGGATCTGTAGCTTCAGATGGGGGGCAGAATTAGTTGCAAGTATTTATATGTCCTATATGTTTGGCCACAAAGTACTTACACTTCTATAGGTGAAAAATTACCACAATTTTAATGAAATTAGGTAATCAGTTTTTTAATGTCTTCTTCGTCTGCTAAAAATATCTGCTCCATGAGGGCAGATACAATATTTTGTTCAGCATCATATCCCCAGAGCCTGGGAAGAGCTTTGTAACAGATGTAAACATTTTTGGATGAATGAATGAATGAATGAATGAATGAATAAATGAAATGAATGAACGAATATAAGATCTTTGCAAGTCTAAGTAAGGCAGAATTTCCTAATTTTAGCAATCCTTCCTAATTAAATTCAAAGTTGCTGCATTTAGGTATGACAAAATGTTTAAAAATAAAAACAGCAGATGTTTGATCTCTGGGTGGTAGAGAAAATTTCTTTTTTTAAATCCTTGATTTATTTTACCCTGCAGGAAGTCAACCAAAATACTGGCACCCAAAAAGCTCATATAATATGTCAGCCTAAGTCAAACATATTCTGCATCTACAAAGATGACTGGTACCAGTTGGTGTTTAAAAGTATTTTGACTACTGATCTCTGAACATATCAACTTTTAAAAATCATTTCAGCTAATGTAATTTTAAGATAAAGGAACAAAATCAGTAGCCAAATTATATGAATCCGTTCACTAAAATAATACGACTTTTATTGAACAAAGACAAATCAGGAACATATGAGGGTTATGGTGAGAATCGAAAATTAACCTGTCTTTAGAGAATGCTCAAAACTCACTCACTAATTCAGCAAGGATACAATTGCAGCGTCCAGGAAATTCCAAAGGGGGAAAATGGGACATGATGACTAAGGACAGATGTTTAGACTTCAGGATCTGCGTCACAAAAAAAAAAAAAAAAAAACCAGCATTGATTCTGATGCACAATTTTAAAAGGTGGCCATACAAAGGTCACTTTTTGGTAGCTCACATTTACTGTAATCTGCTACAAAGAGACCACTAAAGCCAGCACAGCAAGGTCAGAGGTGAGGGTCTAGGACAATCAACACATGCTATTTCTGAGGACAAGCCACTTTACTAATCTCTAAGGTTCTAATCACCCTAACAAAACAAAGCAAAATTCTATAATGAAACCAGCAGAGGACATAAGACAAACAGTAAATACAAAGTGAACCAGCATCATCCTGCCATTGTTCTGCAGCAGGAGTCTCAGGCACCCAGACGCACACCTTGCAGCAGCAATAAACCAGCCATGGCATCCCAGGAAGACCAGATCCTCCGCAGCAGCAAGTCACACTATTTTCTCCAATTTCAGCACTCACCTTAGGAAGTTTTAAAAAGGTAGGAGGAAGGTTAGAGGGCAAGCCAAGCAGGCTTGACATGAAGTTCTAATGAAGACAATGTCATCTAACAAAAACTGCAGGCTCCAGTGAAATTTGACTGGGGTTTAAAAAATTTACATAGCCTTCCTTAAATTAAAACCTCATAGATTTAAAGAGAACATTTGAATCATACCCCCAGGAACTGCTAAATAAATACAACATACTCACAGATTTAGAGCAGCTGCAACTTTGGAGGAATGAATACAGTCCCACTATGAAGATGTCTTTCCCTCTCTTCTACCAGATTTTTTTTTTTAAGCCAACAAAAAGAAGAGAAAATCCTCAATTTTAAAGCCAACAAAAATCCTCAATTTCTATTTTATTCCTTGGTCTCCAATGAGACTCTCAATTCTCAGGCACAAGCAAAGTAGTTGCCGAGGCAGCTGACAGCATCCCAGGGCTTTCCAGGGCAGAATTTAAGACATGTCAGTTAAAGTGGCAGCTACACTCACTGCTGTAGCGGATGCTTCTGCAGGAAGGGATGCCGGGAGATTTTTTCCCCCAGTCTCTGCTGCAGCCTAATTCTAATCCATCACTGTTTAATTATCTAGAGAAACAGGCAAGGAAAATACAAATGGCCTGGATTTATAAAACCACAGAATATTTTCATGATTTTTCATCTAATCCAGGGATTCATCTCCTATCTACAAAAGGTCAATTAAGAAAAAAAAAATGAATGATCTCTTTTGTCTTAAGGAAAAACGTAGGCTGTTATTGCCGACTTAGACGTAGATTTTATATCATGGACTTTTAAAAAAATACTAAATAAGAGAAAATCAATTTTTCCCCAAAGTTTTTAGATTAATGCACAAAAGTTAAATTAGCAAAGGGGATTAAACACATATATGACATGACAGTCATACTAACATAGTTGGAAAACTCCACTTTTAAATTAATAATTGATCAACAATATTTGAAGTGGTTTTGATGAAACTAGAAGATAGTAGGCAGAGGAAATACTAGTTCAAAGACTCTAAGATAGAACACAGTTCTAAAGTTCAGCTGTACTTCTCTGGTTTAAATAGATAAAAGCTCTCCTGGGGAATAAGGTGGTCGCTGACTTCACAAATTTCTTTCAAGGGCTCTTGCACACGCTAGAATTGAAACTTTTTAGTATAGGACTCACTAATTTTTCTGATTATAAAAGTAATACCGGGGCCAGGCGCGGTGGCTCATGCCTGTAATCCCAGCACTTTGGGAGGCTGAGGCGGGCAGATCACAAGGTCAGGAGTTCCAGACCAGCCTGGCCAATATGCAGAAACCCCATCTCTACTAAAAACACAAAAATTAGCCAGGTGTGGTGACATACACCTATAGTCCCAGCTACTCGGGAGGCTGAGGCACAGAAATCCCATCTCTACTAAAAACACAAAAATTAGCCAGGTGTGGTGGCACACACCTGTAGTCCCAGCTACTCGGGAGGCTGAGGTAGAAGAATCTCTTGAAAACAGGAGGCAGAGGTTGCAGTGAGCCAAGATCATGCTACTGCACTCCAGCCTGAATGACAGAGCGAGACTATATCTCCAAAAAAAAAAAAAAAAAAAAAAAAGGGCAACATCAGGTAAAATATTGTGGTATTTCCAAATTATAAAACAGTACATTCCTTGGAAAGGGCTAAAAAACACAGAAGAAAATTAAAGCCAGCCATAATCTTATAACCCAGAGATAATCACGCTTAATGTTTTGCAATAATGTGCTTCTAGTGTTCTTCCCCTCTGTGTATACGTGTACACATACACACACACCCCTCCATATATATATATATATATATATATATATATATATA
>NW_016808222.1:189544-212726 GCF_001698545.2 Rhinopithecus bieti
TATATATATATATATATATATATATATATATATATACACCTCATGTGGAGGGGACAAGACAGCTAAATGTATCTTTGATACTACTATTTTAAATTACCCTTTTCACACAGAATTATGTTATGATTATTTACCCAAAAATGTACCCTATAGTTAACAACCCATATTTCTAAAAGTTCAAAAGAGCATATGCAATGACAGTCCATTTATATCTGTATGCCTACTATGTGCCAGGCACAGGGAATATAGCAGTGAGCGGAGCACACATGGTCCCTGCTCCCCTGGAGCTCTCGGTCCAGTTGGGGAGCCAGATATTCACCAAATGACAGCAAATATCATGTGCGCTGTACTACAAAACTACAGATTCTTTAGAAACAAGAAAAGACCTGGTGTTGTGAAGGTCAGGCTTTTTCAAGGAAGGAAAAGAGAACTGCAAGCTCAACTGCAAAATTATTAGTAAAGTGCATTTCACACCTTCATTTTTCCATCAGTATAAATATCTGTCATCTAATTTTTCTTTTTTCCTTTCAAATTTAAGTCCAGCTTCCAACTACATTTTTGTGAATAATATGTAACATGTAAGAGAATAATTGATCTAATGTGTACAGATCTTAAGTATTTAATCAATTACAACATATCCTTTTAGAAATTACAAAAGGTGGGCCACCCACATGACGTTAGATATCCCTTAAATGGTCAGTTACTGCAGGTTTCTTAGTAATCTCCAACCTAAAATGAAACATGCTCAGAATCTCATGAAGCCTTACAAGATTCTTTTGAGAATACTGGACTCTTATCCTCTGAGATATTGTCAGTATCTCTTATGACACTTTGATGAGGATTTTTTTACATGACCCTTTTGGTACAATCTAAGAGGGGAAAAAAGTCCAAATCATTTGTGGATAAACTCTGCCTTAAAGAGCGTAACTCCCCAGACTCTTTTATCGTGGGTTGCACATAGTGACCTCCTAAGACTGCAACATGGAAAGGGGATAGAGGTGAGGGGTAAGCCGTGACTTCGCAGTGGAAAAAACCTTACAAACAATACCCCAGCCAGGCAATCAAGGGCAATAACAGTGATAAATCATGTTGATAGTATGTATTCTTGATAAGATATGATGAAAATGACACTTTACCTCTCTGGGCTTCCTCCTCCAAACCCATACATAACCCCAGTCTAACCATGAGAAAAATATCAGACGAATTCCAAAATGTACAAAATTCCTACAAAATACCTAATCAGTAGTACTCTTCAAATCTGTCAAGGTTATCAAAAACAAGGAAAGTCTGACAACTGTCACAGCCAAGAGGAGCCTTAGGAGACATGACAACTAAACATCCAGTGGTCTCCTGGATGAGACAGATCCTGTAACAGAAAAACAAGGATACAGGCCAGGCGACGTGGCTCATGCCTGTAATCCCAGCACTTTGGGAGGCCAAGGCGGATGGATCACCTGAGACCAGCCTGGCCAACATGGTGAAACCCCGTCTCTACTAAAAGTACAAAAAATTAGCCAGGCGTGGTGGCAGGCACCTGTAATCCCAGCTATTTGGGAGGGTGAGGCAGCCACTTGAACCCAGGAGGCAGAGGTTGTAGTGAGCCGAGATCGTACCATCGCACTCCAGCCTGGGTAATAAGAGCGAAACTCCATCTCTTTCTCTCTATCACACACACAAGACGGGCACGATGGCTCACACCTGTAATCCCAGCACTTTGGGAGGCTGGGGCAGGCAGATTACCTGAGGTCGGGACTTCAAGACCAGCCTGACCAACATGGAGAAACCCCATCTCTACTAAAAATACAAAATTAGCCAGCCGTGGTGGCTCATGCCTATAATCCCAGCTACTCAGGAGGCTGAGGCAGGAGAATGGCTTGAACCTGGGAGGCGGAGGTTGCAACAAGCCGAGAGGACGCCATTGCACTCCAGCCTGGGCAACAAGAGTGAAATTCCATCTCAAAAAAAAGGATATTAGGTAAAAACTAAGGAAATCTGAACAAAGTATGGACTTTAGTTAGTGATGTGCATCCAAAATGGTTCATAAACTGTAACAAATGTACCATACTAATGTAAGATACTAATCATAGGGGAAACTAGGTATAGGGTCTGTGGGAACTCCAGTATATTTTCTACTTTTCTGTAAATCTAAAACTGTTCTTACAGAATTGTCTATTAAAAAATCATCTGTCCAAGAGTTACTTAGCTTTTTCTGATCACTAATAAAATATATTCCATAAAAATTCTGACAATACAAAAAAATTATATAAAAGGAATTTTTTGAAAATTATAAATACCCTGTAATCCCAACACACTGAAATAATCAATCCCAAACATACCATATATATGTCCTTGCACAGGTTTCATGCATACATACACAGATAAACATATATGCATTGTTCTACCCCACATGCTATTTGATAGGTGCGGTAGTCTGAATAATGGCACCCAAGGTTATCCAGGCCTTAATACCTAGAATCTATGAATGGTACCTTATATGACAAAAGAGACTTTATAGATATTAGCGATCCTGAACAGAGTCATTACTGTGGGTTATTTGAGTGTGCTCTAAAGGCAATCACAAATCTCCTTACAAGAGGGAGGTAGAGAGACATCGAAAAACAGAAGGTGGTGGGACCACGGAAGGAGAGTGATTTGAAGATGCTATGCTGCTGGCTTTGAAGATGCAGGATGTGGCCATGAGCCAATGAATGCAAGGAATGTAGCTCTAGATGCTAGAAAAGGCAAGGAAATGGATTCTCCTCTAGAGCCTCTCAAGGGAGCATGGCCAAGGGACACCTTGGTTTTGACCTAGTGAAACCCATTTCAGACATCTGACCTCCAGAACTGTAAGAGAATAAACCTGTTATTATGTGAAAACACCAAGTTTTAATCTGTTATAGCAGCCACAGGAAATTAATACAACGGCCTGACTGACCTGTTTTTTTTTTTTTTTTTAAATCGTCTGCTTATGTCCCTTTGCCAATATTTTCATCAAAGTGTTCTCTTTCTGGATCTGTTTGCAGTGTAACCTTCTTTCATATATGTTCAAAATCTCAGTTAATTATCTTTGAAATGGGTTTATAAGCATTTTGTCATAACAATCAAAACTATCACTCTTTTTTCCTGTTGGTGCCATGTTTGAAACACACTTCTCTACCCAAAAAAGATAGATTTGCCTTAATTTGCTCTTAATATTTAAACAATAACATCTCCAACTATTGTCCTTTATTACTAAGAACCGTACAAAGCAACACATCCCTGCACATGTGTCCCTCTCCCCTTTGCCCCTGGCCCCTGGCCCCTGGCCCCTGGCTCACTGTCAACACTGAGACTTGACTGGAGGAAAAATGTGGACTCGAGACTTCTTGGACACTCCCATTCCATACCCACACCCCCTTTGTCAAGTCTAGCCCCTTTGTTAAGTCTAGCCCCTTAATGCTTGATGTAAAGGATGTGTTCAATAAAGGCTTTTAAACCTGGAGTGTCCATAAATAAATAAAACAAGCATTTAAAAAAAAAAAAAAAGAACCATGCAATGCAGGCATCCTTTCCTTCCTTTTCCCTGTTTTGATGGGGCAGGTCTCAGAACTGGGAAATGAGCAGGGATAACACTCACTTTTATTTCTTAGATATCTGTTAGATTTTTTTAAAACATATTCTTTTTTTAACTCTTTAAAAGTATTTTATAGTTTAAGGGAGCCCTTGTGAGACTAAAATAGCTATATCAAAATATCTTGCATCTTGAAAGAAATAATGCTTTTACAAAAACAGCAGTGCTCTTCAATATATTATATGTATATATACTATGTTACGTTTGCTTTACACTTTGCAGTTTTACAAAATGCTTTCAAATAAATTATTTTGTAGGTTAAATACATATTACCAAATAATTTTTACTTATATGGGACTCTCTGAAAAGGTATCCTTATATAAGTTACATAACTAAGTTCTGCTGAAAATATAGGACCCATCTACTGTACTGAGACAAAGAGAATGTATCATTTAAAATACACATTTTACATAGCCAATCACAGGCTTAATTTGCTTACAGTGATTACATAAAATTATTTGAATCAAAGCAAGCTACACATTACGGGTATAATTTCTTTCAAAATAGGCTGAAATTTTTAAATGGCAAAGAATCCCTTAAGTCAATGGGAGATCTGACACACAGAACTTCACACACACACACACACACACACACACACACACACACACAGACTTTTTTTATTTTCCTGCATAAAAGTCAAGTTACTCTTGCAGAAAACTTTCCTAACTACTAAAATAAATAAAAATCAAAAGCTTATAGCTGTATTGCCTGCAGGGGAGACCAAAAACTATGCCCACACCTTTGAAAATGTTAATTCATCAGAGGTATATGGAGTTTTAACATTTTTCATTCTAACTATAACATTCTGCTTACAAGGTAATTTTAAAAGACCCTTGCTGGTATGAATATTTTCATTCTAGACAATAAAAATAAAATAAATAACATAGAAATTACTTTATACAGTAATAAAAGTTATATGTAAATCCCCAAGTATCTCTTCAGTTTTAGGCAACTTCAGGGTTCTTCCCATTTGTTGGTGGCTATTAAGTCTTCAGACTATTTATTAGACATATAGTATGCATGGTACTGAACTATACATTACTCAAAAATGTACCTAAACCAAATATCACTATGCCTTTGAGGAATTCTATTCTCTGGTCATAGAATAATGTTCTACAACCAGAGACAAAAGGGGGAAAGAGGGAAGAAGGAAAAAGAAAGGGGACCAGAGAGAATGATGAATTTTCAGAACACAAGCAATGAAGAAGTTTGGCACATTTCAAAAGACAAAGTTCGCAAGTATCTGCTTGTGGGTGTTTTATTAGTCATCTTAGGTTCCTATTTTTATCATGAGGTAGATGAAAAGGGAATGGATGAAGGCGTCAGAAAAAAAAAAGGATGTCAGGTAAAAGAGGGTAAAAAGTTAACAAAAGGCAATGAGCTCACTGTATCCTTTAAGATTCTGACAGCTCATTTATACAAACTTCAAGTGAAAAGTGAGTCAGCCCACCAGATAAAAACGGCAATGGAGACACCAACAATTATGGATAGTGTTTACTATGCCCAAACATTTGGACTTTATTTAATTATGTATGCATTTCAGTTTACGAACACAATCAGCCACAATCATCTTTTTAAAATGTGTATTCCAAAAGATCCCTTAACTAACTATTTGAATAATCACAGCAATTATCATTGTGCCCTATACTCATTAAGAACTCAATGATGGCTAGATATTTTTTCTTTAATGTACTGCAAATCCTAGCAGTCTACTCTGAGGATCCATCTATATTTTCTTAATAGTACATGCTATGGTTTAATGTTTGTGTCCCTCCAAAATTCGTATGTTGAAACCTAACACCCACGGCGATGGTATTAAGAAGCGGAGCCTTTGGGAGGTGATAGGTCATGAGGGTTCCACCCTTGTAAATGGGATTAGCGCCCTAACAAAAAAGCTTGAGGGAGTCTCTTGTCCCTTTTTGCTTCTTCCTTTTTTTTTTTCTTTCCCCTCCCTCCACTATTTTTGGCTTCCTTCTGCCACATGAGAACAAAAAGAAGGCACCATCTAGGAGGAACGGGCCCTCACCAGACACTCAATCTGCTGCCACTTTACTCTTGGACCTTGCAGCCTACAAAACTGTGAGGAACTAAATTTCCATTGTTTATAAATTACCCAGTCTAATGGATTTTGTTACAGCAGCCCAAATGGACTAAGACAGTATATTAATTTCACACATTCATTTTTCCAACATATATATACTGAGCACCTACTATGTGACAAGCATGGTGCATAGGTGCCAAGTACACCATGACAAGCAAAGTAGAGCAGACCCATCATTACAGAAATTAAACCTCAAAAAAACAGATGATCAAAAAACAAATAACAATTAACTGCAAAATGAGAAATGGAGTGACAAATACAAACAAGACGCCAAGACAGAGAAATGAGGGAAGAGTAACTACGTTGGTGGAGTCACTGAGAAAGTGGGAGGACACACCAGCTGAGAGTGGAGCATGGCCAGCAAAAAGCCCTGAAAAGAGTTAGGGCAAACACGCTCCAATCTGGAGCAGCACAACAAAACATTGGATAAGGCTTGTGCCTGGAGGGTCATGCATGAGGGCAAGAGTTGCCCTCGATGAGGCAGAAGCAGTATGTGGGAGCCCAACCACCTCAAGTCTTATGAACAAAGGTAGATCGGGCCTTCAACTTTGGCCATGAAAACTCATGGATGGATTTTTAAGCAAGGAAGTGACATCATCCCATTTAATTTCTGAAAGGATCACTCTTGTCCTGATTCACACAAACATACTGTTAAAAAATAAATGAGACAGTTGGAAAAATTTGAGCACTAATAAGTTACTGGATGGATATTATTACATTTTAGGTGTGATAACAGTCTTGTGATATTTTTAAAAAGCGACCTTTGCAAGCTAAAATACAGATAAAATGATGTCATATAAAGCATATAAACTATAGCTCTATATCAATGTTAATTTCCTGATCTTGGTATCTGAATGGTAATTATGAAAGAGACTGTCTTTGTTTTCAGGAAATATATTTTAATATATTTAGAGGTAGAAATAAATTATCATGTCTAGGGTTTGATTCTAAATAATCTGGGGGTAGGATATGGATGAAATAAGATTGGCCTTGAGTTGACAACTATAGAAGCTAAGTGATTAGTATATAAGGTTCGGTTTACTATCCTCTTTACTTTCTGTAGATGATCAAAATTGGTCATATTAAAATTCCTTTTTTTTTTTTTTTTTTTTTTTGAGACAGAGTCATCCTCTATCGCCCAGGCTGGAGTGCAGTGACGCGATCACAGCTCAACACAGCCTCGATTTCTGTGGCTCAGATGATCCTCTCACCTCAGCCTCTGAAGTAGCTGAAACTACAGACATGTGTCACCACACCTGGCTAATTTTTTGCATTTTTTGTAGAAAAGGGGTTTTGCCATGTTGGTCAGGCTGGTCTCAAACTCCTGGGCTCAAGCAGTCCACCCGCTGTGACCTCCCAAAGTGCTGGGATTACAGGCATGAGTCACTGCACCCAGCCCAAATTATCTTATTTTTAAAAATAATTTTAGGCTGAGCATGGTGGCTCATGCCTATAATCCCAGCACTTTAGGAGGCCAAGGCAGGCAGATCATCTGAGATCAGGAGTTCCAGACCAGCCTAACTAAAATGGAGAAACCCCGTCTCTACTAAAAATACAAAATTAGCCGGGCGTGGTGGCGGGTGCCTGTAATCCCAGCTACTCAGGAAGGCTGAGGCAGGAGAATCACTTGAACCGGAGGTGGAGTTTGCGGTGAGCCCAGATCGTACCACCGTACTCCAGCCTGGGCAACAAGAGCGAAACTCCATCTCAGAAAAAGTAAAGTAAGATAACTTGGGCTGCTGTATGAAGAATAAGTGGGGTGCAGTTGGAAAACTGGAGGGAGAGAACAAAAGAAGCAGGAACACACATTAACCACTAGCCAGCTCTTAAAGTAGTCCAAGCAAAATCGTATAGTCACTTAAGCTAATGTAACAGAGTGGAGAGAGAGGAAAGTGAACAGATGGGAAATATATTTTGGAGGTAGAAATCATCAGACTTGGTAATGTGGAAATTAAAAGAAAAGAAAGGAATCAAAGATGTCTCTCCCAAGTTTCTGACTTGAACAAATGGGTGGATGGTGGGTGGAGACATTTACAGAAAATGCAAAGTTTTCAGATAAACAAAGGAGGTGGATACCAAGAGTTCAGTTTGGGACATAAAAATTAATGTGTTTGTGAAACATCCTAGTGAGTGATCAAAGAAGCAATGATTGGACCTCTTTCCCATTACAACTATCAAAACAGCCAAAGACAGCAGCAGGGAGCAGCAGCCATATCAAGAAGGTTACTTATGGAGGAGGCAAGGAACTCAGTGTAAGAGCAAAGTCCTGGCTTTCAGACACAAGCTAAGCATTGCTACCAGGGTGAGAGGGTCAGAGAGGATACTGAGCCTGCAGCAAGGCAACCACAATCACAAAAGTCCTGCTCATAGGGGTTCACTGGTCATTCACTTTGCACCAACAACACCCTGACCACGACTCAGTCTTCCATCTCTGCTGGGACCTCCTTGGTAAGATGAGATAATTGGACCAAAGTGTTGCTAAGGAGCTTTCCTTCAGAGGCTTTCCTTCAAGTTATGAAATCTTGTCACTCCTTGTAGTGAAAAGAAGCATTTATAGGATCTATATCTTAAAACATGTACAACACACATTCTCATTCCCCCTATGAACTTATATGAAGAACTTCACAGTGGCAGGTCTAAATACAATAACAGACCATTAGAGTAGATCTAATAGGACAAAAGAAAATACAAACAGAAGCAAGCCAAGTGGTAACAAAAACAAGGAAAAAACACCAGGAATGCTGTTTATCTTGAGCTTTTTAAAGAACTTTTATTTCCATTTACTATATCATTGACTCTATGACACACAAATTTTCATCATGGAATATCCCTAACCCCAAGATACATCTTAAAATTGACAGCAACTTTGACTGTCCTAAATCAGTTATGTTCTTAGGGACAGGATCTGCATTTGCTTCTGTCAATTACCTGAGGACACCACTAACCTGATCCACTTAAAGTTAAATAACCTGCTTGAAGTTGTTGGGGGGTGACACCATTTATATGTACTCAGACTCCAAACCAGCTTACAATTCAAATTCTAAAGAGCGTTAAAAAGTCAAACATAGGTTCACCTTACAACTCACCAATTCCACTTCTGTGTCTGTATGACAGATAATTTAAAACATGTTCATACAAAGACTGTACACAACTGTTTACAGCAGCATTATTCACAATAGCCAAAAACTGGAAATGACTCAAATGCCCATCAACTGATGAACGGATAAAATATGATATATTCATAACAATGAAAATTATTCAGCCATAAAAAGCAATGAAGTGCAGACGGTCCCCAACTTAGTATGGTTCAACTTACAATTTTTCAACATTATGATGGGTTTGTCAGGGCATCCAATGCATTTTCACTTACTATATTTTTTATTATGATGAAGTTATCAGGATGTAATCCCATCATGAGTCAAGGAGCATCTATCTGTACTAACACATTCTATGACATGTGTAGACACAAAATAATACATATTAGATTATTCTATTTATATAAAATATATACAAAAATTAAATTAGTGGTTGCCCCAGCTAAGGGTGACAGAAATTAGATTAGTTAATGCCCCACCTAAGGGTGGGAATAGAGAATGACTATAAATAGGCACAGCTTTCTTTTTCAGATGATAAAAATGTTTTGAAGTTAGACTGTCGTGATGGTTCTATAATTCTGTAAATACATTAAAATGCATTAAATTATATACTTAAAATAGGAATATATATGAGATATAAATTAATATTGCAATAGAGCTGTTTAAAAAAATTATCTGGGTGGAGAATCTCATTAGAGGGTTTTTTTCCCCTCCCTATCTAATAACAAGGTTGAAATATACATATTTCCTTGCTGTGCCTTCCTGCATGATGATTTTATTTTTCCTTTCCTTTATGCAAGGTCTCCTTAAAATTCCTCATTGTATTTTTTTCCTTCCTTAGGAATATATAAGATAACAATATCAATGGCATCTTAGATCCAATAAAATAACTATCGACTTGGTTAAGAAAATCAAATTAAGAGAGGACAAAACTCCCTTTCCAGACTTGAGTAACATTTATATTACCTGCAGGGGAAAATTGGAGCCAAAAAAAACAGCAAAGAAAAATGAAAACAAATCTAACTCTGCCTGTAGTCACTATTTATAACTTAATCACTCTGAAGAAAAATATCAGATGTTTTCCAACTATCATTCACCAATATCCACCCTTAATTAAAACAGACAGAACTATTGTATCACCAATTGATCTAACCTAATGAGGAAAAGAAAATGGCCCTAAAGGCTTTACCTCACTCTAATCTACAACTTATGGTTCAAAAGAGAAGGTGTGGAGAAGGAAAAGTTTGTGAGAAATGTTATGATACAAAGTATTTTATACTACAGTGGATCTTTGACAAAAGGCCAAGAAGGAATCAAAATATTTTTATTTCCATTGTAAGCTTCTAATTACCTGGCTAAAAATATCTGCCAATTTCACCTTCTACAGATAAGTACAAATTCAAAGCAGTTCTTGCAAACAGACACATTCATCCCCACTGTATTCATACCACCTCAGGACTCTATTGAACACATATGGATTTCTGTGTAAGGATAAATTCAAAATTCTCATAAGATGCTCTGGAATATGAAAGCCCACTGCTGATAATATATTAAACCTGCATCTGCTCTAACAGTCTTTGAACATAAGTTTGATCTGTCTCCCCTGACTTCTCTAACCTACCATGAAAAGAAAAAATTAATCAGTGCCCAACCAGGCCTTCTAGTTAGATTTCTGTCCCACTGCCCACAGTGGTTTTTATGAGAAAGAGGTTAATCAAAAATACCACCAGCCAGGTACAGTGGCTCATGCCTGTAATCCCAACACTCTGGGAGGCAAAGGTGGGAGGATCACTTGAGTCCAGGAGTTCAAGACCAGCCTGGGCAACATAGGGTAACTGTGTCTCCACAAAAAATAAAATTAGCCAGGCGTGATGGCACCTGCCTGTAGTCCTAGCCACTTGGGAGGCTGAAGTGGGAGGAGTGCTTGAACCCAGGAGTTTGGGGCTGCAGTGAGTTGAGAACGTACTACTGCACTCTAGCCTGGGAGACAGAGTGAGATCCTGTCAAAAAAACAAAACAAAAACAAAAACAAAACACCAAATCACGATGACTGTAAATGGTTAGTCCATTCTCCCCACTAGACAAGACCAGGAATCCTCCATGATCCAACTTCATTTGGGTCCAGGGCCCCACTGGTGTTTCAAACTCACTGCTCTGTGCTCTGGCCACTGTCCTCAGAGCTGTTCACCCAGCATGTCGCCACCTCTGACCCTCTGCACTGGCTCCACCAACTGAAAGGCCACCCACCCCACAAAACCCAAAGCAAATGCCAGCACCCCCATCTCCCAATCAAAAGATAGCTTTCTTAGGGAATTCCCAAAACACTATATTTATTCTTCACATGCCATGTCACAGTTAATTTATCAAGAGATTTATCACATCCACCACTACATTGTCAGAGATGGCAACTGGGTACTAACACTGAGAAAAAAGGATACTCCATCATCAGAGCACTAGAAGTGCAAACCAGCATGGAAATGTTAAATCAGGAAGCAAGAGATTATAGCTAATATAGAACTGCATTTTATTTGTGACAAATTTCTATATCTCACGCGATGGGTATAATTTACAATTGCTCCTTAAGAGGTCACCTCCTTATGCCAAACAGGTCATAAAGTTCACAATTTTAATTTTTTTTTATTTTATTATTATTTTTTTGAGATAGAGTCTTGCTCTGCCGCCCAGGTTGGAGGGCAGTGGCACAATCTCAGCTCACTGCAACCTCCGCCTCCCGGGTTCAAGTGATTCTCCTGCCTCAGCCTCCCAAGTAGCTGGGATTACAGGCATGCACCAAAAAGCCCTGCTAATTTTTGTATTTTCAGTAAAATGGGTTTTTGCTAAGTTGGCCAGGCTGGTCTTGAACTCCTGACCTCAGGTGATCCGCCCACATCAGGTGATCCACCCACCTCAGCCTGCTGGAATTACAGGCATGAGTCACCACACTTGTCCTATTTTAATTTTTAAAAAGAACATAGTCAATGTTCCACTAACATTTTTTTACATCTCTAATTTTTCCTCCAGTTCTAAATGGTGGAGATTTTTGTATGATCTACCAGTTTACAAAACTAGCAATTTCTCAAAATAGTTGAAATAACACAATCATTACCACAAAGGTCCAGAGGTAGGAAAAATCTATGTTGAGAGTGGTAAATTCATTAGGCAGAAAAGAAAATAAGAAACGACTTCCTCTGTGGAAACAACTTAAGGCCTCCTTCATCTGTTAGTGTGAATCCTTTCACTAGGCATTCAAGAGAAAATATTCACTAGAAGAAATTAATCATCAGGTTGGCAAGAGCACTGCATCTTGATACAGAGAGATTGAAGCATTTCCTCTCTGCACTAGAAATGTAAGATCAAAATGTATGCTTCAGTAAGTGTAAGGAAAAAGAACTCTACTCAGTTTTGCAGAATTCACAAAGGGAATGTTACAGTATTAGCAATTTAAGAGGAAATGTGAGAAATATTGACAAACCCTGAAATGAGGACAAACAAAAAGTTCACGTAAAAACAACTGAAGAAATTTTTTACAATTAACATATATTTATAATCAGAGGCCTCTAACTTGGACTGGAAGTCCATCATTTCTCCGGTGTCTCCAGCTTGCCAACTGCAGAACTAGGGACTTCTCAGCCTCCATAATCACACGAGTCAATTCCTTACAGCAAATCTCTTCATATATAGACATTTTATGTCTCCTATTGGTTCTATGTTTCTGGAGAACCCACACTAATGTACAACATGAGGACTATAGTTAATAATAAATAGTACACTGTATTCAGGATTTTTGCTAAATTAAATTTTTCCTCCTTGCCACAGGAGGAAAAAAAATGGGTAACTAGGCCAGGCGCAGTGGCTGACGCCTGTAATCCCAGCACTTTGGGGGAGGCCAAAGCAGGTGGATCGCCTGAGGTCAGGAGTTCGAGACCAGCCTGACCAACATGGTGAAACTTTGTCTCTACTTAAAAATACAAAAATTAGCTGGACGTAGTGGCAGGCGCCTGTAATCCCAGCTACTTGGAAGGTTGAGGCAGGAGAATTGCTTGAACCCAGGAGGCAGAGGTTGCAGTGAGCTGAGATCACATCATTACACTCCAGCCTGGGTGACAGAGCGAGACTCTGTCTCAAAAAAACAAAAACAAAAAAGGTAACTATGTGAGATGATAGATATCTTCATTTGTTCTTCTATAGTAAAATTGCACTATATATGTATATGTATCTTATAACATCATGTTGTATACCTCATATACACAATAAAACTTATTTTAAAGCAAAAACAAAAAATACACAAAGCGGTTTCTGATAGTCAAAAATCAAAAGCATCTCCATCGCAGGAGTCATTTTGGATGATGTTCTGAGAACCAGACAATGCTAATATTAAACCATCTAATGCGGTTGAACAAAATAGTTGTTTTTGTGCAAACACAGGCATCTAGATCAAGGGAACTGAATGGAAAGCCCTAAAATAGTGTGTTATTATTTTAATGAACTTATTTGATAAAGGAGATATCAAATATCAATTCTTTCCCTCATGGACCTGACAAATAGTGTTGGAATAGTAGTAGTGGACTAGCAATTTTAGGGCTGGTGTGAGATAGGAATCTAAATTAACTTCAGCTGGGTTGAATTCAGGGCTTTTATGTCTATGGTTTGATTTTTTAAAAAACTAATAGATGTTAAAAACTACTTGCAATGCCTTCCTGACGTCCCAAAGGTAATGTCACTAACAGCCTACTGAAGCCAGTGGGAGCTCAGAGAAGCACAAGCGTCAATGTGCACTGCTCACGGGTCACAGTGGTCCCATTGGTCAGTGAGACCCGTCCTCCTCTGTGAGGCCTGCAGCCCTCTCTGGTGTGTGTGGCATGCTAGCTCCCACTGGAAAAAGCAGTGTCTCCTCTGGTAAACTCCAATCAGCAGCCCCACTGCCTGATCCTTTTCCATCCCCTGGACTGCAATCACCTACTACAGCCCAAGTTCAGTTCCTGCCAACACCCAGGGAGGAGCAGGGTTGAATAATTGTAAGATTTCTGAATGGCGATCACTTGCCCACCATAGAAGTGATTTCTTAAAAATCATATAAACAGATTATCTTCCAAAGAGGACTGCACAAAAGGGAGGAGGGGAAAAAGGGTAACTTTACAGTGGAAAAACCTGACAAACACTACCCGTGCCATGTGACCAAGTTCAACATCGGTAGTGCTAAGTCACATTGATATTGTGGACCTTTGCTATGATGTGACAAGAATGGCCCTTTCCATCTGGGGTCTTCCTCCCAAAAACACATGACTACAGTCAAATCATGAGGGGAAAAAAAACAGACCAATCTCAACTGAGGGACATTCTACAAAATAACTGACAGTACTCCTCAAAACTATCAAGGTCACCAAAAACAACGAGAGTTTGAGAGACTGTCACAGCCAAGAGGAGCCTAAGGGAACATGACAACTAAATGTAAAATGGTATCACGGGTGGGATCCTGAGACAGAAAAAGGACACTAGGTAAAAACTGTATCTGGATAACATATGAACTTCAGTTAACAATAATATATCCATATTGATCATTAATTGTGACAAATGTACCATGCTAACTTAAGAAATTAATAATAGAGAAAACCAGGGCTGGTCACACAGGAACACTCTGTACTACCTCCTCAATAATTCTGTAAATCTGAAACTGCTCCTAATTAATAGGTTAATTCCAATCACAATTAAGTTATAAAAAAAAAAAAAACTATAAGCCAGGCGTTGGTGGCTCACGCCTGAAATCCCAACACTTAAGTGAGGCCAAGGCAGGCGGATCACGAGGTCAGGAGATCGAGACCATCCTGGCTGACACGGTGAAACCCAGTCTCTACTAAAAATACAAAAAAATTAGCCGGGTGTGGTGGTGGCTGCCTGTAGTCCCAGCTACTCGGGAGGCTGAGGCAGGAGAATGGCGTGAACCCGAGAGACAGAGCTTGCAGTGAGCCGAGATAGTGCCAACTGCAACTCCAGCCTGGGTGACAGAGCAACACTCCTTCTCAAAAAAAAAAAAAAAAAAAAAAAAACATACAACATTAAACTTTCTGGACAAAATAAAAATGTATCGTTCTAAAATAAAGAAAATATCTATAGCAAGAATATGAAAATATTGGAGCAATATTATAGCAAAATGACAAAAAGATAGGGTATATATAATTTAATCCATAAGTATTTTTTTTTTTTTTTGAGACGGAGTCTCGCCTGTCGCCGGCAGGCTGGAGTACAGTGGTGCGATCATCGGCTCACTTCAAGCTCCGCCTCCCGGGTTTACGCCATTCTCCTGCCTCAGCCTCCGAGTAACTGGGACTACAGGCCGCACCGCCACATCGCTAGGCTAGTTTTTTTGTATTTTTTTTAGTAGAGAGCGGAGTTTCACCGTGTTGCCAGGATGGGTCTGGATCTCCTGACCTCGTGATCCGCCCGTCTCGGCCTCCCCAAAGTGCTGGGATACAGGCTTGAGCCACCGCGCCCGGCCAAGTACGTTAAGAGAAACATTCTAAAAAAAAGCTAAGAGACAAAAGAAAACTAGAAGTCATACAAAAGATGCAGTGTATTTGTTAAATAATTTTTTAAAATACTAAAGTAGGTATCATTTAAGTTGCAAAACTGTTTTTCAAATAATACCCAGTGATGATAATGTGACAATTTAAACCACTTTACTTATACAGTATTGGTAGCCAAGTAAATTGATAATACTCTCGTGGAAGTACTGTAAAACAAACTATGCCCCTCTACCCCCACCTGTACATGTACATGTTAAAGCCCAAACCCTCAACATGATGGAATTTAAATATGGGGCCTTTGGGAGACAATCAGATTTAAATGAGGTCAGGAGAGTGGGGTCCTCAGGATAGGATTAACACCCTTATAAGAAAGGACATCAGAGAGCTTTTGCTCTCACTCTCTTGGCCGTGTAAGAACACAACAAGAAGGAGGCAGTCTGCAAGCCAAGAAGAGAGCCCCCACCAGAACCCCAACCATGCTAGCACCCTTAACTCAGACCTCTCTAGCCTCCAAAATTGTGAGAAAATAAATTATTGTTGGTTAAGTCACTCAGGCTATTGTGTTTTGTTATAGCAGCTGAAGTTAATTAATACAGAAAGGCAATTAGAGATATACAAAGAACACTAAACATATTCATCCCTTTTAATTCAGTAATTCTACATTTGTAATGTTAACCTTTAGAAGCAATTCAAAATATGACAAAGCTATACACACGTAAAACTTAGTTTTACATTTTTAAGCCAGTGACAACCTAAATGTCTAACAATGGAGAAGCAGGTAAGTAAGTTGTAATATTCCACTTGATCTAATATAATTTAGTCATTTAGAATTATTACAAAAACTATATAGGCTTACAGTGACTGCTTTTAATAAAATTAAGTGCAAACCAAACACAAAAATCTACAAAATGAGACTAATGATATAAATAAATATGAACAACTATTAAAAGAGTTAGTTATAAACAAATAATTTTTTGAGAAATATTTTATTTTGTTACACGAAATAATACTCAGAAATGTATCTGAGAGAATTATTAGATAGGTCCTTTCTTAAATATAATCACAACTTCTTTAATTACAGAAAAGTGACTTTTCTGAAAATAGCCACTACAGTACTCTCCAAAAAAATGAGAATGAAATATTTACTTTTATGTAAGACAACCATCAATTTTCTTGACTACATACTTTTATTATGTTATTACTTACATTGAGATGGTTTCCAAGGCATCTTCAAAATGTCCTGGGGAAATAAAAAATACAATGAGTTTCTCAAGAATTCTAAATTAGTTTCTCAAGAATTCTAAAAGAGAAAACGAATACATGCATTGGGGAGAGTGGTCCTGGCAGGAAGATATAGCAGGTAGTAAAATCAATCAACTTAACGCTCACGAAACTCTGTGCACAGAAATCAAGCACATGAATTTCAGTGAGATTTATTTATTTTTTTAAAATAAGGCTGTTAAAATACTCAGCAAGAGATCAAACTGGTCTAATTTAAAGAGACTATGACATCTTTTATGAAGTTGCCTTTCACTCCTAAATCTCAATCATCCCAATTGTAGAGTAAAATAAGTAACAGGACTTGCTCCATATAGTCTTTTCTTTCTCCGTGGCTAGCTAAGTGAGCATCCTCTGGGCCTTCATTTCACATCTCATTGCACCACCCTCTCAGCTCGTCTCCCTGCCACCAGCCTTTCCCCCAGTTTACTCTGTGCCACACAGGATAGCCCTTTGCTTCATGCCACTGGCCTGATCACAGTGCAACAGAATGAGAAACGCACACACTCATATGCACTCAGAAGTCCACACACGCAGTCCGCACTCAGACACAGTGACTCACACACAATCTCACAGCCACATACACAAACACACATGCACTCACTCAAAAACTCACACATACACAACAGCTCCCTCACAGCTGCAAAAACCAAACCTAAGCTGCTCGTCCAGGTATCTGGGGCCCACGACAACCCAGCCCAATCTTCCAAGATCCTTCTCTGACATCCCTACCACTCTCCCCATAGCCCAAGCCAGGAGACCTACAGAGGGGCCGCCTCACTGGTCTCCCTGCTCCTGTGCTTGACACCCTCCATTCAATTCTTCACATGACAACCGTATCATTCTTTTACTTCATGTTTTTGAATAAGCAGACACCATTCCAGTTTTCTAGACCTCTTCGAGAGCTTTCCATTGCACTTAGAAAAATCCCAAACTCATTCTCCCTATCTACAGAGCCCTAAAACAGCCCCGCCAGCCTCTGACCACATCCCCTTACTCACTCGACTCTAGCCACAGGTCTTTCTTTCAGTTCTTTGGACAAGCCAAACATCCCACAGCTCTCTGCGCTGTCCCCTTTTTTATAATGTCCTTTGCTCAATTATTCCCATAGCTGACTCATTCTCATCCTTTGATTTTCAGCTTAGAAAGCCACCTCCTCAAGAAGAACATCTCTGATCACTCTAATTAAAATTACTAGGAATAGCAGCTTACTTACAGTTCCTCTTCATCTCATTTGTTTCATTCATAGCACTTATCATAATCTCTACTGATCTTCCTTGTTCACTTGATTACCCTCTGTCTCCATCAGAGCAGGCTCTTACATACACAGAAAAAACACTAGGGCTTCGCACCAGGCTTTGCTCAATAAATACTTGTTGCCTAATGAATGAATGCATGGAATCTGGACTGCCAAGGGACTTACCATATCACACCTCATTTAGAGTTACGCACAGAAATGAGGAAAGGGGGCTAGGGATCTTTTCCCTTGTGTGGCCATTAATACTGAACAAGGTTTAGACCATACTGGATTCTGCGGTGAGGCAGAAAAAACAGAAGTATCAATACTAAAAAGAAGAACTGACTGGGCCTGGTGGCTCACGCCTGTAATCCCAACATTTTGGGAGGCCAAGGCCAGTGGATCACCTGAGGTCAGGAGTTTGAGACCAGCCTGGCCAACATGGTGAAACCCCATTCCTACTAAAAATACAAAAATTAGCCAGGCATGGTGGTGCGTGCCTGTAATTCCAGCTACTCGGAGAGGCTGAGGCACAAGAATCACTTGAACTCAGGAGGCAGAGGTTGCAGTGAGTCAAGACTGCACCACTGCACTCCAGTATGGGCAACAGAGCAAGACTCCGTCTCAAGGGGGAAAAAAAAAGTTGTAAACAGTGGCAGAAATGACTTTGAATTTGGGATCTGACCTATTAATCAACATTAATATCATACTCCATAAGGGAGGTAAAATCAAGGGCCAGCACACAGGTTATCATGTGAGCAGTTACAGAGAAGGGAGGAAAACGTATTCTCCAGGAACCCAGATCTCACTATGATAAGCCCAGCTCACAGTCCCTCTGGCAGCTCTGGTGACTCCCTCTGCACTTACCTTTAACAATAATAGGGTACATGGACAGCCCACTCCTGGAGGGCTTCTGTGCCTTCTCCTCCTCCTCACAAACCTCAACACGGACACTAAAATACTCACTGAGTGAGCACCACAAAGGATCACTTGGGAAGCCAACCCTCCGTATAAAGAAGACAAGACTAATATTTTCATCTAAACAAGAAGTATTCCCACCCCTCCATAAAAAAAAGAAAAGAAAGAAAGAATATCGAGCCAGGTGGTGCACACTTGTAGTCCCAGCTACTCGGGAGGCTGAGGTAAAAGGATGGCTTGAGTTCAGCCTGGACAATATAGCAAGACCCTGTATCTAACAACTTTTTTATTAAAAAAAAAATTTTTTAAGAATATCAAAACTCTCCATTTTGTTGAAACAGTAATCACATGCAGAGAGTTCTCTAAATAAAGCATATGTGGTCTACAAAGGCCAGACAAAAGGTGGAAGTGTCTTAATTTTAAAAAGAGGAAAGGTGAAGAGAAGAACTAAGATTTACTGAGTACCTACCATGTGCCAGGCACCTTCCAACCTTACAAAAGCTATCTCATGTGTTCCTCCCAACATACAGCAAGTTAATCCAGTTGTAGTTTAATTACTTGCCCAACATTACACAGCCGGTAAGTAAAGAAACTGGGGTTCAATCTCAGGTTTAACCCCAAAGCATCTTATTAATATTAATACAAACTATCTAAAACTTGGAAATTAGATAGTTGGGCAGGATGGGGAGGGGGTGGGAGATGAAGGGGTGCCATATCCTCTCAATGTAATATGATAGCATTGCTTTACAAGCCTCCCAAGGATTATTTAACTCTCTAGAAGAGTGTACTTGTGTTTAATTTTGCCATCTGCTGTCTGATTGGAGTCCGCACACTGTGAAGTTACATGTTAACTTACAGGTTTTTTAGTGGTGAAAAGGATTACCTCAAAGATTATGACTTTGCTGCTCTGTGAGACAGCAGTTCCCAACCTTTTTGGCACCAGAGACTGGTTTTGTGGCAGACGATTTTTCCACAGATGGTGGGGGACAGTAAGGAGATAGTTTCAGGATGAAACTGTTCCACCTCAGATCATCCGACATTAGATTCTCATAAGGAGTGTGCGACCTAGATTCCTCGCATGCACATTTCACAATAGGGTTCACCCTCCTGAGATTCTCACGCCACCGCTGATCTGACAGCGGGTGGAGCTCAGGTGGTAATGCTCGCCCACCCACCACTCACCTCCTGCTGTGCAGCCTGGTTCCTAACAGGCTACTGACCAGTACCAGTCCATGGCCCAGGCACCCCTGCTTTAAGGTATTACTCAGTTTTATGTATAACCTAGCAATCTGAAGCTAACATTCTTCCTTAAGCCTATAAATACTAGTTCCTCAAATACTGTTTGGATCAATTTACCATTTCACTAGTTTCCTAACTGACAGATGAAATAAAATTTTGACATGTTCATTGTATATCTTTATGAGAATCTTATTTCCAATACTGGAAAATTATACTTGGACATGGAGATCGCCAACCACTCTCTCCCTGGGCACCTGCAAATACAGTTTCCTGCATCCTTGGGAAAAGTGATGTGGGGTCCACGTGGAAGATGAAACACTAAAAGGCAGAGACTGCTCATGCCTCCGTTCCATATCCCTATGGACCAGTGCTTCCTTTTTCTCCTGTCTCTCTAGGTCCCCATGCGTAGCTCAAATTCTATCCCTTTTCTGCTGCTGCCTAAGGAAGCTCCTTTTCCTTGTGTGAGATTCCCATAAGGGCCCTTAGGTTTGGCACTGACTGCTATTCCACAGTCTCCCACCTGGCCCTCGGTAGACATGCATGTATTCTTCATGTAGCAGAACTAGATGTTTCCACCAAAGTCTCTTTGCTGTTCCATACTCACCATCAATTTCCTAGTGCTCCTCCAGTGTTGGTATCCCTTAGCTCCCCAGTACTGGTAGGCTCACCATGTGCCCTCCAATTAAAACTGCCGCACGGTCAGAGGAGCATCCAGACTCCTTCCAATGTAAGTAAAGTAAGACAGGAGAGCTCACACTGCCAACAAATACAATGTGTTCACAGGAAAGCCTCGGTGTTTAGTGCCCTCCTTAAAGGCAGCTGCATTTGCCTGCCCCACTCCCATGCTAGGGCCAACCTTGAAGTGCTACTACTGTAGAGCCTGGTTGTAACAGATGTTTTCATTGAACCACGCCTGGCTCCTAAACATGCACCGCCTCCAAACAGTATCTAACTTTTTCAAGAGCCTATCTTGACCCTCTAGTTGGAGTCAAGGGCCATTCTACTCTTTGTGAATCTACTTTCTAGCCCAGCACAGTCCTCTGTACTTCATGGACTCTTAGCAAATCATGGTTCACTAACTGGCTGGCTGAGGACCCATGTCTTGAGGTGGAAGGTCCTCATCTTGAGCCGTCTCACTTTGCACATTAAAAAACCAGCTCACCTGTGAGTTGAAGGATTCCCTAGGTAAGCTGACAGATGTAAAGCCAGCGCCCAGGGTCTGCTCCCTCCTGGGAGATCAGCCTGAAACCTACCTCTGCCTCCAGATCATAGAAACTGCCATCCTGATCACAGAACTGACACAGAGTGAGGAAAGCTGATGGGTGCTGCATCACCTACTAAGGCTTTTCCAAACAATTTCCATCTTAATTCGCTAACTTTGTCATATTCTGAGTAGTAAAAATGCAAGCAAGTACATATGAGTGAAAGAGCGGGTTCTTAATGTTCATTTAAGAATCTTAATGAAGATATTAATGACAAAAGTGTTTACATTATTTTTATCTGTAGAGACAAAGAGTAAAGATGACAAATATGCTATTAACAGTAGTAATTTCAATACTCTGCATTAATTGCCAAAAAGACCAAATAGATTTACAAATTTTTCAGGCCTCCCTATCTGATTTTTAATTCACTTTGTGGTTTGCAAACGAATATGTGACAAATATCACTGCAAGAAGGAAAAGGAAGTAGGAAGTAACATGACAAAAAATAACGCCAGGTACTGTAAATCTACAAAACTGAACTGCTTCTCTGGAACTCCCTATTCCTCCCTCCTCCTCCACGTTCTTCCTCCTCAGCCTCAGCCCTGTCCTCTCTTTTACCCTCTTTCTCATAGGGATGACTTCACAGGCCTAAGAACAGATGCTACCATGCTCTCATTTAACCACTGCACTTTAGCAAAGATGACAAGGTTTGACAGGGCTTGCAGATACCTTCCTCCTCAATGAAGGACACCTGCCCACCCCCACACAACCAGGCCCCTCCTCACTGGAGCTTTCCCACCCAACATTCCATTCCACTGACCAATGAAGCTGTGTGTTTGGTATCACAGACTCAAAGAACGCTATAACTGTTGAGAACTCTGGCCAGTCATGAATTCTTTTGGGGCACATCTGGACCATTCCCATGGAGATGAGACATGAAGAGGATGTCCCAATTTCCCCCCAGGACTGAGGCAGGGATTAAGGGCCATTGGTATTAGGTTCTAAGGAATACAAACACGTGTCTGCATGGCATCCACTCCTGTAAATCAAGATGTCCAAAATGGGAAACCAGACTGACATGAGAAGCATTATCATAGTGACTGACACACCTGGAGAAGTCCTCAAATGCTGAATTTCTCTCATAAAGAGAAACAGCACATTGCTAGTTAAAGGAATCATATGAGAAACACATAAACTTAAGTCGCATCACTCCCTATTAAAACTTGAATAAAGTATTGATTTTTCTAAGTCAGAATTAATTTAAAATACACCTTTATTATTGTGCAAAACTCATTTAAAATATATATATACGTACCCTGAGCTGATCTGTCAGGAATAATTTTTCATTCTGCTCACATTTATCATCCAATTCTCTGTAATCTATTTGTCAAGCTCAAAAAGTAGCCCACGGCCTTCTATAGCATTTAAAATCTCCAACTAAATCCCAAGGGCTACCAACCAGTTGCATCTAATCTGCAGTGCCACAATTTTTAAGTTTCATATTGCATGAAAGAGCATCCATGTTCTTTGATGGCAAATGTAATCATCAGCTTCAGCTCCCCCATAACTGGGTTTGCAGGGGACAAGCACCCCTCATACGCTCCTGAAACAATTAGCATCAAAGCAAGTCCTTTGTGAAACCTTAACTGACCTACAGAACTCTTATCAAAGGGGAAGAAAGCAGTAGGGGCCCGCACATTAGACACACTCACGTTCAAAGTCCCCATCTGCACTGTTATTGGTACTTGCAGGGAACAAAGCATGACGTTCTCAAATTTCAAATACCACACTATGACAATAATTCTCAAATATGGCAGACCAAAACATGAAGAAAAAAAAAAAAATAACACTAAGTTTATCTTCTTAATTTGTCCAGGTTTGTTAAATTTCAGGCAATAATTTTTTGAGATTTTCTTTTATAGACTTAGAAAACACTGGAGGTTTTCAAACATTTTTTCAGAAATAGGGATTAAAAAAAAAAAAA